>NC_024328.1:11293669-11331105 GCF_000523025.1 Cynoglossus semilaevis
CTTTCCCTCTAGCTTCCTCACCCTCTATTTTGTGCTGTTCCAGGTTGAAACAGCAGAGAGAGAGAAAAAAATCTTTGGGTCAGCCAGTGGAATTATGTGAAAACTGAAACCTCAAGCCACATTATGAAGTCTGAAGTCCCACTCCACTGCACAGATAGCGGATGGATGGGTGTGTGAGAGAATAAAACCAAAGGGGGAGGAAAAACAGGCTGAAAAAAAGGAAGAAAAGAGAGAGAGTAAGAAAGATAAAGAAAAACATAATCTGTCTAATCTGCTTCCAATTAGTCATCCGAATCCTCGCCTCTAATTTGCTTGTTCCATGAAATTATGCTGACAAACAGGGAAAAATGTTTTTGAAGTCCCAGACAACGACTCTCAAACGCCTTCACAGCAAAAAGAAAAGGTGAAAAAGTTTTTTTTAGTTTCTAACCAGAATGTTATTTTCTTACGATCATTCCTCAGTTTGCTTCTTTTTCTTGTTTTTCTTTACATTCAGTACAACTTAAGGAGACTTGTTGTCTTTTGGTCCACATGTCCGGGTCTTGAGGACTGGACTTCTGCCTTTTGTGTGCATGAAACAGTTACAGCTAATGTGTTTATATACAGCACCACATAGTATTATACAATCATGAAAAAAAAAAATCTTTTTGTCAGTGTTTGTTAAAGGTGTTAGAGGTATCATCTGCATAGAGGTTTATCAAAGTCCCCATGACCTTATAGTAGCACCGCAGCGTCTGCAGAAATAACATTCAGCAGCAAATTCTAGCCACGGTCCTAATATTTAAAATTGTCTTTCGACATCCAGAAACAATATATTTGACTTTGGGGACAATTGTCTTCCCAGATTTAGCATTAGCAGTGCGCAACAAACCACCTTCACTGGTTAAGACCTAGCCTTATTAGTTAGCCTGCTCATCAAGGAATGTTCCAGATTGTTTAATAATAATTGTTTAATGCATATCATTCACATGATTGGTGGAGTTTTTTAAACTTCTCTGTACATTTTACAAGTTCTTTCTGCTTTGTTTAGGAGAAAAAATAGTTTAGGAAAAATCTTATATACATATCTTTTTTAAAACGTACATATTATTTTAGATATCTCACCTTTTTCTGAACTTAAAAAAACATTACTTTCTAAATGTATTAAGATATGTCTGTGTACTGTTCAATTACAACCACTAAAAAAACAGGTTTCAGTACCAACTGTTCTGGTCTATTTTTCTTCTCTCATATTAGGCTATTTTAGTTGTGACTGACTGCAAAAACAGCTTGGGGCCCATGTTATAATGGCAGACCTAAATGCACAAAGTGAGTCCATGTTAATGGAAACATAGAAACACACAGTCAATGCTGGCATTTCCCCTTTCTTCTGGTTGCACGCTGACCTCAGTTCTCAGTGGTTTTGGCTTGAGAAAAGCACCAGCTCCATTTCCAGTAAATGTCATTTCGTAGCTGCTGCATTTCCACAAGGCTGAGGAACAACATTGGATGTGTACAGGAGGACTGCAATTAGACAGCTTCTCCTGCAGACAGCGCGTCGACAAGGACAACATATGAAAACAGCTCTCAATGGACGAAGGAAATTTACATTTACATTTACGTGTATGCATTTATCCAGTGACTTACAAGAGGGGGTTTAACAATCAAGCTATATAGTCCAGTGTTTCCCAAATTTTTTCTTGGGACCCTTATTTTAAAAGTCACAAACCTTTGTGACCCAAGTCAATAGACATTATACGTAAACTCCTGGGAAACATGATGTGAGATGACCTCCCAAAAATCTCTTGCGACCCACCTGAGGGTCGTGACCCAGTCTTTGGGAAACAATGATATAGAGTACCAACGTTGTGGCCGGGGTCACCTGGTAGACCCCGTGGACTACCTAGGGTACCTGTGGGGTATATTTAAAAAACAAAACAAAACAAAAAAAAACTAGTCAACACAAGGGTGAAAAATTGTACTGTTACTGAGCTTTTTGAATCAGTTCCACTTAGAATGATATTAAAATGGGTTCAGTGACGATGATAGTGTCCAGTATTGTATGTCCCAGAACTTATTATTATGATTATTATTACACTGTTCCAGAAGTCTGTTTCAAACAAGTAGCTCTTCGTATTACTAAGTACCCTTGAAGTAGCTCTCCGTTTCGAAAAGGTTGGCGACCCCTGACATAGAGAACCTCTTAAGAAGGCGACTGCTATTTAGTAATGTGTGACTTCTTAAACCGGGCGGAGATAAGGGCAGAAGGAGAAAGGAGGTACAGGAGGTGCTCTCTGAATAGTTGGATTTTTTTTAAATACGCAGGGATGCCCCTGTTCTGGTGGTGCTGCGCAGCTCATTCGACCATCCATGAGAAGAGCCTAGCATCATACAGCAACAGCTGTAGTCAGTCCACGATAGAATTAATATTTTAAACTCTTTTTAGTGTAATTCAATTCCACTTTCTTTCTGCTTTGCATTGCAGAAAATTTTTGTCTTTTTCCACCTCACTCATAAATTTCTTTCTTCCTTCTCCTAGCGAGGACTCAAATGGCTACCAGATGTGATTCCAATCTGTTCCTGTTGCCCTGGAAACACAGAGACTGGAATAGGTTTTCAGAGTCCAGGGCTTTTGGCTGACTCATAGAAGCTGTGCTTTAAAGCCCTACAGTTTCTATAGAATTGGCACATGGAGCGTGCCTGCTCCGAGTTATGTTTAGACTGGCAGCCCAGATGTCACTGAACCCCCTTCCCACACTCCTCACTCCTGACTTTGACCAGGCCTTGAGTTTTACTGTATGGTCCTTTTGTGTTCGTCGGTTCCACAAAGCCGAAGCAAAATCACAGTTTTTACACGTCAAACTTCAACACTGGGTCAATGAACCACAAGGTCTGAACTCTGAGAAAATGACACAAGCGATATGTAAAGGCCAAAAGCTATAATCCCACACAGGCCCCTATTTAAACCAACACACAAAAAGCAGCAGGCACCGATATCCATCACAGGCAACGGTACAAGCAATCAATCAACAGTTTATTCCCGAAATGCGACGCAAGTCTGACACGCAATGCACATTTCCAAGCTGTGACTTTCCCACATGTCTGAGATGAAAAACAAGAGAGCATGTGTTGGTGTGCTCAGCTGAGGATCTTCTCCATCTGCAGCCCAAGGACGGGCAGATGGAGGCAGTTGTGTCAACATTCCTCTACATCCTGGCAACAAATCAAACCTCAAGCCATTGTCACATTCAAGATGGGATGATTCCGTGAAGAGTGTGTTGAGATCCAAATATGTGTACAGTTGCGAAAAGGGCAAATGGGTGTAAACCCAGATCAGGGTTTTGATCTATACAAATGTCTAACATGATGTTTGCAAATCAGTCTACGATCTCCTAGACACTGATTCTCGCATGAGCTTTGTGTGAAGAGGATTTATGAGCATTTCATGCTATTGTTGAGGTAGCCCTACTACACAATTCAGAAAAGTTCTACAGAATGTCCATTACAAATATTTACTTCATAACAAGTGCTGCGCAGAAGGAGCTTTTCTCCTTGGGGGGAAAACAGGGATGACGCTCTCAGTGGGAAAAGCAGTGACAGCCTCCGCAAACAACTCCTATAATTCTTGAGATTCCAAGTCTGCTATCACAAAAAACACAAGAGAAGATTTTAACATTACAATCTTTAAGGGAGAGACTTAAGTAAAGCCAAAACCAGCTTAATTGTCACTCATCATAGTTGTATGCACTGACTAATCACACATAGATCACCAGGACGAAAGAGTGAAATCCACAACAATGCGTCTCTATCTATTTTTCCCCTCAATTACCCAATGAAAATATACAGCCATTATTACACCAACCATTCATCCAACTTCAGCTCCTAATGGTCCAGTGAACATATCCATCTTCTTCCCACCAGAAAAGGGACACGTGCACGCAGGAATACATTTTCTCCTATGAAAGGAGCTCTTGTGGGTGTCGCATTCCACTGAGTCCTGAACAAACAAAATCAAAAGTCCCCAGGTTTCTTTAACGTCTTTCAAGAGCTGCCGTGGCTGGACAGCTCTGCTGGACTCCTGCCTGGCATCTGAGCTCAGCACCCTCGTGGCTAAAAACAATAAAGAGAACGTTAAGGTTGAAATGAAGCAGATAAATCACGCTCTACACCTAACTGTATCTGCTCTTACCTTTTGGCTTGAACTGACGTAACACTAGGAGAACAAGAGGTGAGAGAATAACCAATAGGAATGAACATGATGTCAATTAAATTTGGTGTCACATTTGACAGAAAAATACATGTATTGCTTTTTTATTCCAAAAATGAAAACTCAAGATGCCAAGATAAAATCACAAAAAAATTCCAAAATACCATACAGTTTGTTTTGTCATTTTTAAGGGCACTCAAAAAAAGAAATGCACTGAAAGCCTTTAACAATAGGCACGAGTCAGTCAGATAAAAGTGCTTGACACATCATACTGTAACTACTCAATGCTATCGTATTATGTACTGCATAGGTAAGGACTTGCACAGAGGTGTCAGAGTATTGTAGTAGTATTGTACAATCCTTTTGGGGTTTTTTTCTTATGTCATGCAAATGATAACATCTGAAGGAAACTGGTCAAGACGCATTTCCCTGCAGCCGTTAATGCCATGTAATTACACACTGTGTCATGAAGTAAATGTTTCAATACACATCAACAGATAATAATTACAAAGGCAGTGTAAACTTTACAGGGGCGTGGGGGGTGTACTCATACACCGGGTTTGCTACAGAGCCCAACGTATGGGGCAAACCGAAAGAAAAAGCAAGTACAACATGAAAGCCAGTTCATCATCAACAAAGAAACAGACCGAGAGTCATATAAGCACAGCTTACAAGGATAATAATAAGTACACAATGTATACATGTAGAAAAGTGTGTGTGTGTGGGGGGTGATGTGTACCTCGATGAAAACACAAAAAACGTTCAAATTAGTTGTAAATTTGGATTGAACTTGCATAGTCCATGCTAACAGCTAATGTAGCAAGTGCTAGCTCCGAAATAGCTTGGCATTTTAGTTTATCAAGACTAAAGAGAATAACATTTAGACAAACTCAGGAACCTAAACTAATCCACAGATGAGGGACCTGTCACGGGCCAAGACGCAGTACCATTTAGTCCTATTGATGGTCCATGATTAACATTGAGTTTCAAAGCACCATGGAACTGCAGCATTGATTTACTAGCTTACTGTAACAGGGCAGTTACTGTATTGGGATAATTAAAGATATTGAAGTTGACTGATGTTGAGCATATTTTATTACAATTGGTTTCCATGTGGAATGAACCACTTATAGAAGCTTGCTATGTTTTGATTGCATTTTAACAGACTGACCAAAATTTAAGTATTGGAAATAGACAAAGCCGTCTGGTTAGAAATATGAACTGTGTGAAAGTATTTATTTTACCATCCATGTGTTTTTTTGTTTTTTTTTTACTCTATAAATGATCGACATACAGTATTTCATGGAGATAAAAGTTGCAGTGTGTACAAACTGGAGCTAAATATCTGTTTAATGAAAATTATAATCCACACCTGACTATAATCCACAGTAAAACTGTAACATGAATCTTAACTACTCGGTATTCCGGTATCTATTGTATGTGTTGCCCTCATAATTAGGTCATGCTATTTTTTAAGTATTGGCTATTTTTTATGTTCTATCTGGATATTTCATGTGCATGTAATAAGCCCAGTTCAAACACATCATGGCAAAACCATAGTAAACAGTTTAGACAAATGATGTGTTTGAGAAATACTTCAAACTCTCTAAACACTAGAAGAAATACAAGCCACAACGTGGTATCATCTGCATAAGGCTTAGGCTTCATTCCCATGAAATACTGTAAACATGAAACAAATTTTCCTTCGTGAGGTCAGGTGAACACAGATGTTTTTATCTGACCCGACTAAATAGCACAAGGCTAAATAGGCTCAGTCTGTTTGCAGCAGAGAGGAAGTGCTGATTTGGCTGTAATTAAATACTTGTTTTTTACTTCAGTGATTTATTAGCATGACATTAATTGAGGACATGGGATACATCAGTTATAATTTTGGCTTAGTGGTTTTGATGAGCGAGTAAAACATACTGAAAAGAGCATATTCTAGTGATTTGGTGTCGGCAAAAGTATAAAGCTGAAGTTAAAATGGTCTTTCTGCACAACATCCAACAGCATGTTTAAAATGAGTGAGTTAAACTAAATAAATCAAAAATGGTTTGTACTTTATAGAGGATCCCTGAATGTAAGAGCTTAAGTAGTAAGGATGTAGCATAGCTTTGTAGTACGGACTATTTCCAATCTATTTAAACAGTGAAAGATTTTTGGTAAGATTTCTTTAAAAAGCCAAACAATCGTTAAGTCAAAAACAAGTAGGTTGACAATAGCAGATGGATTTATGAGGATGAGACACAACGGCGTTACTCGTAACTGGAAATGTTTAAAAAAGACTCTCATCTACACAGAATGAAAATGTTTTTAAATTGGTCAGTTGAAATTAGATTGAAAAAAAAAAATACCAATCCTTGTAGGATCAAAATCCTTTTTAGTACCTGTGGAGTATCTATTTTTCCAATACCAGCGAAGTAAAATCACGATTAAGAATCTTTAAAACAAATCCTCATATAAATATAGGTGTTGTCATTTTGTATAGCGATAAAAAATGAAGTATGAAAAAATGTCCACGTTCCACTGTTTTCACAGTTGTGTCCGGCTTAGCCACAGGTTGTGATGTGAGTTTGATACACAGTTATATATAAAAACAGATTCTTGAAGTAAAATACAATGGTGTATAGAGGTCATGAAAAGGCCCTAAAAAAAAAAAAAAAACTCTTTCTGTCTTCATTGGCCCTGAAGTCACAGCATAGTCTCGCCGGAAGGGGATTCCATTCTTTGTCATAAAGACGGTGCAGTCTACTTTCCAAGAAATCCAACTAAGCTGGGTTAAAACCCTTCAAAAATCTTTCCTATGTTTGGGTTTCATGAGCAATTATTTCACAACTTGTGGTGGCATGATGGCTGTTTTTTGCTGGGGTGTTTTACTGTCAGGGGTTTCCAAAGTCCCCTCCTTGCCCTTCTTCCTGGGCGGCTTTTTTATTGGAGTTTTCTTTGGCGTGTGATCCTGTGTTGGGTCCCCAAACTTCGAGCCGTTTAAGTCCTGCTTTTCCGGGCTCTTAGCTTCAGGGGGCCCTAGGTCGCTGCTGACAGGCATCACCATCTTATGGAGGCTGTTTGTGGTGGGCAACAGTGGCTTGATGGAAGCCTGCTGGTTTAATCCACTTGATGGGTTCCTCTTGGTTTTCTGTGGAGGTGTTGGCTTCTCTCTTGTCCCCTTGGGTGTAGAAAAGCCATTGGTCTTTGTTAAGCCTGTTCCTTCATTCCGGTTGATACTTTGGGTTTTCTCTTTAAGCTGAGCAGCTAGCAGCGTGGCAGCCTCAGAGTTCATATGTGGGTGCATTACCTTAGGGCTCTTGGGTGGCTCTTTAGGGTTCTCTTTTGGAATGTCATTTGAGCTTTTCTTCTCAGAAGAGGAACTATGAAAGCTACTGATCATCTTCAAGGCGTTCTGGACAACACCATTAATGTGCTCCATGTGACTGGGGCTGCTGTGCTCATCCCCAGACTTCTTACCTCGCAGAGGTTTATGTTTTCTGGGAGATTCATTGGCATCTGCCTCCTTCTCTTCCTGTTTCTTCTGTTGTTCACGATTCTTCTCCTTTATTTTCTGTCGCTCCTCACTCTTGGCTGAACAATCGCTCGAGCTCCTCTTTTTCTCCTTTGGCACTACCAGTGACTTTATGCCGCCCTGCCCCTGTTGCTCTGACTGCGGAGAACCTTGGGTGTTTCCATGTATCCATGAAATTTTAGGCTTGGTTGATGGATCAGGGGGCCTTGGTTTAGGCTTACCAGGTGAAGGCGGTGGTTTTCCATTGCGCTTAACCTCCACTGTAGGAGTTCCATCTCCATCCTTGCCACCACCATCGTCCTCTTTGGACTGCTTCGAGAGACGTGCTATGCGAGCATACAGAGCTGCGGTTGCGGACTCCGAGCCTGTGGTGGACCCTTCACTGTCAGAGGACTTGATCAGGGGTTGTTCACTGCCATCCACCTTTGTGACACTGGTGTCTTTCAGAGAGGTATACTCTCCTGCATCCTCATTGGTGGGGGCTTCTGGTTGGTCAGTTGCTGGACTGGGGCTGCGCTTCTCTTTGCTGTCATTCACAGATTCTGTAGATCATTGTAGATTGTCAAATATTAGTATCAGAAATGATATATAGAATATTACTTTCACTGTCATATTTTATCTTCAATAGAATAGGTCGGTTTGGCCCTAAAACATAGAGAATCTTTTTAGCTAATCACGGAGGAAATATCTTTAAATTAACTGAAGTTAAAAAACGAAATCTCGTTATATTTCCCAACAAAAGTAATTCAAAGACTGCACAGTCGGATTTAGTTCAACGAAAGCTGAACGAGAGGGTATTTCCCCCAAAAAACCTTAGAGAGTGAGTCAGGGGTTTGGAGTCAGCTGCTGAGTCGGCTGTTTCAGTTCCTGTTTATACTCTTAGTGTTCAGACTGATATAATACAGGGTAAACTCCCTCTGTAGTAATAACAATAAAGCGATGATGATGTCATCACATGACATTTTGTCTACCACCATAGTTGGTGTGGAACCGAGATCAATTACAGATTGTGGATCTTCTCTGATAACCGGACTGTTTATTTGTGTTTGCTGTGACTCACCTTCGTGGGGCAGACAGTAAACCGGTCCCTCGTCTCCGCTCTCAAAGGAAGAGAAGGACTCCTGGGACGACCAGGAGGAAGGGGAGGGCTGCTCGGCCACCGAGGGGGGCTCGATAAAGCTGCAGTTAAAGGTGTTCTCTGCGTCGTGGTGGGCTACTGAGAACAGAAACAAATGCCAAAGCCCAAAGGTCAGCTGCAGGGTATTGTACCATGTTACAACAACAACAGTCTGTCTGGACTCAAACTCACAACTGAAATAAGACTTTATGTTTAGTTCTACACAAATGGAATGGGTTTTATTTGGTCGACACTCAGGTGGAAAGACTGAGATGTGAAATGCAATCAAGATATTACATTACAATATAACAAGCTGATCTTAAACATATTGGACAGTTCTTCAGTCCATTACAGGACCATACTAACAAAAGCTCAGATATTGCTGGAGAGAAACTATAAACATGCTGGAGTAACGTAAGAAACTCCACCAAGAGAGACTGGTGATTGAACCACTAAACTTCTCACTGTTCTGTCACTGGTACGTTCTAAAGACAAAACACTAAGAGAACAATGGTAAGTCTACATGTAGTTGGAATCAGCAACACAAGAAAACATCATTGGTTACACACTGTCACACCAAGGAAATGACCATCACTTCAGAAATGGCAACTGATTTTAGCCAATGGCAAAAAAGTGTTTTGTTTTTTTTGTAAGGTCAAACTGAAAATACAAAACATCGATAGCCTGTGTTAAACTTTAGAAATGTCTTTCACGAAATAACACTCTTAGCTATTTATAATCCAATTTTTCTCTAACAGCATAATTCTGCTGACCCTTCAGTCTCGGGACAGCTGTGTTCTTTGGCGGATATGCTCCGTTTATCTCCACCCATCTGGTATGAACAGTTCTGGCCCTGATGTGACTGGGCGTCACCTCATACTGACCGACCACATCAGATGCTTCTGTGTGCCTGATGACACACAGTTCTATCCCTTTGTTTAGACCTCAGATAAACTTTCCAAGCCAGGAATCCTCTAAGTGTGGCACTGCCTTGGCCAGGAACAGATTTGAGCTCAACTGCTCTTGAGGACTAATACTGAAAAGATGTTGTGGAAACAATGTTGTTTTTGTTGTTTTTTTTTCTTTCTGTACCCTTCTATAACCTCTGTAAATTTTTTTTTTTTTTTTTTTTTTTTTTTTTTTGGTATTAATACACGTCTAATAATCAAGAACATCTGGATCTGAGAAATATGTCATCAGCAGATGACCAGTGGTTTTCTGGCAGATCTCAACAAAAAGTACAAGCTTTTTTTCTTTTTCTTTTTTTTTTTTAGGAGCCTCTTTTTTTTGGGGGGGGGGGGGGGTTGTGAACATGCTCAGTGAGTTGTTTTACAACACAGACAGGCTCACAGTCAAACCAGAAGTCTGTTATGAGGCCAGTGTTAAATGTTGCTTCACAGCCGTTTTCAATGACTTGACTTTTCACCCAGCATTGTTTGGTGGTTTACGCATAAGTTGGCCACTTGAACCATGTAACAACTAGGACTAATAGTAGTCCTAATACTAATTTTTACCAATTAAAAATTATTACTAATTATTTAGATAGCAAGATAGTGAAAGGCCTTAATGAAATTACATACAATGGAAACTTCTTCTTAATTTCTTAATTATTTTATTAGAAAGATGTTACTCTGGTAGGTGCAAAAGAGAAAATCTAAAAGAAGATCAGTAGATCGAAAAAGGGAGTACTTCTGGGTCAAGAGCAATATAAATGTTAAATATATATATATATATATATATATAGTAGTGACCCCATAGTGTAAGTATTACATTATATTGTGCTGTGCAGCTGCATACATTCATACTGATACATATATTGTATATTTAAAGTATATGTTATTTTATCTGAGTAAAAAAAAAAAAAATTAAACGTTTTCCAAAATAGCTGGGCCATTTTGATAGTAGCTCCTGAGCCAAAAAATATATAATCAAAAAAAATATGTATAAATAATATATTCTTAACACCCCTGGTTTAACCACAGCTAAATCACCACAACGTACTTAACTCAACTGTAAATTAGAAACTCTTTGTATAAATGTGGTCGATTCATTGTCACACACACAGTGTCCATCCATCCATCCATTTTCATCCGCTTATCCGTTACCGGGTCGCGGGGGCAGCAGTCGCCACCCAAATCACATTGCACCGTACCAAACCTTCCTGCGGGTGGTGAGTCCACTGGAAGGTACCAACCGCCCTAACCGGGATTCGAACTTGCCCAGGAGGTGAACCCTGGGGTTCCACACCAATGACAGAGACATTGCCTCTGGGCCAAAGCGCCACTACACACACAGTGTCAATATTAAAATTGTTGTCACGACATATTCTGCGGTTGTGTTTGGTTTGCTGCTCTACACAGTAATGTGGAGCTTCTGACCAACCTCAGGACATCACGTTGAGTTAGTCAACAAGCGAACACATGGGCATTTTGCAACATTGTTGCCATGAATGACTGCTGTCCTTGAAAGCTACTCCCACCAGTCTGTGGGTCTAGCACAGCAGATTGCCCTGCAGACAGAATGCCGCTGCGATTCCTCTGTACTGCACAACAGGGCATTATTGACGCAGCACAGCTGCAGAGGTCTGCCACCATAGTTGCTCGTGGGGGTGGGGCGGGGCAGCAAAGCACTTACAGACCAGGGGCAGAGGAAGTCTAGAGGTTAGAGAACTAAGCTGCAATGAGGAGGCTGTGTGCTGAAAGGTTGTGTCCAGCTGTGTAAATCTGGGCACTGAGTGGGGGGCACAAGCTGCCAATAAGAAGAAGAATAAACATGTTTTAGCCTGAAATAGTCCCTGACTCAGATTTTACACTGCACAACATGAACAACATGGAAATTAAGGGGTCACCAACTATATTTGTTTATATATTTATAGGTAGATAGATGTACTTTATTAAGCCCCGGCTGGGAAATTGCAGTTTGTTTGTTTTTTACATATATGTTTATATATATATTTATGTGTTTTTTAGGTTTTATTTGCGTTGTATCTATATTTCTATTATGTTTTATATGTAATGACTTATTTTATGTCTTAACAACTGTCAGTTGTGAGTCTGTTTTTGTTCTTTGCTCAAATGAAATGATGTGAAACCAGGCCTGTTATTGCAAACATATTTGTGGAGCCAGTAAAAAAAAAAAAAAAAAAAAAAAAAAAAAACAGACGAGAAAAGCAGGTGTTTTGAGGTCTTAGGGCTTGGACAGGGGCAAGAATTTGAATGTAGTGGATGTAAGAGATGTCTAACAGACGTACTGTCGGGTGTCAGTGTATGTCTCTATTCAAGCTGCTGGAAACAGAAACAGCTAAAAAGGCATCTTTCCTTGTCCTTTAATTCAGCCTGACCTTTTTTTTCTGCTATGCCACATCTGTTGCTGCTGACCCCTGTTTGGATAAATCACAGCTCTGACACAGGCAGGGGTAAATATGACCACTTCCTGTTTCCAGCCCCATTGGGCCTCCTGTGGAATGTATGTGTGCAGGAGTGAGAAGCTGCGGTCAGATTTGGACTTTCTAAACAAAACATGTTTTTTTTTTTTTTTTTTAGGGTAAACAACAAAACAAAGAAGGAAAAAATAAATATATAAATAACAGAAAAACAACAGAGGAGAGGAGGTCTTAAGGTGCTTTATTAAAAGAGTGCAAATTCAGATTCTTTTTTTTCATGTCTTGCAGTGCAAGTGTTAAATATATTTTTTTGTTGTTTTGTTTTTCTTTAAACCTCCTCTCTGATGCAAAGTACTGTGGCATAGCTTTTTTTCAATTATAAATTAGTTTTGCTCTGTAAACACGCTTAATGTCCCGCACATAAAATTAATTATATTATTATAACGACTGAGTTAAATATATAATTATATGAGCTTCAAATATTGCACATTTGTCTTTTAACTGCCCAAACTGTCACAAATGGGACAAAACAATTTACCAAAAAAATATTAAAGAAGTACTGATGGCCAAAATGAATATTTGTGGACTGGAAACTCAGTAACTACACCATGAAATGTGTGAAGAAGACTTAAAAAAAAAAAAAAAATCCAAATGTATATTTTCTCCATCTACTATGAAAAAACAACAGCGAGGTCACAGACAGATCTGTCACACACCACGAGTTCTCCACATGGAACAGCTCGACTGCAGCGTCCGACTAAACAGTGCTGCCTTTGATAGCTCGTCACTCGCCACCGAGCGGGGCCCCCACCCCCGACAACGACGACCCTTCTTTTTATAACACACACACAGAAACGACGATGGAAACGAGCAAAGAAAATGGAAGAAGAGAAAATAATCTCCAGTTTAGGGTTGTAATAATATGAACACATGGTGTCTGAGGGTGCCAAGAATAATAAGGGGCTTTAAAACCAGTGCATTCCTTTCAAATGAAACCCCACACTTGCCTGGCAGCCACCACACACTCTTTAACCATATTCACCATCCACACAGCCTGACTGACTGGGATGCTCGCTCTGATTGCCACTCATCTGCCCCAGCGTCTTGGCTGCAACAACCTGGAGACATCCCAGTTTAGCTTCTCATTTTCACTGACATCTCCACAGAGCTGTCATGGCGTCTGTAAGCTTCCAACCAAACCCCGGCTCTGAGCTGCAGCTCCACCAGACAGTGTTGCACAAGCGCAGGAGAAACAGATTACATAAAAGTAAAGCTGCTTCCGGCAGCACTGCGGTGGGACATGAGAAAGAATTCAGGGGCTTACCAACTACTTTTGGCAGTTTCTGTCGTCTCAGTGGAATACGGGGAAGTTTTGTGCTGATTCGGCTAAATCGTCCACACAGGATCCGCTTGGCTTTTTTGCTGTTGGTAGAGTTATCTTGGTTAGGACTGAAAAGGGATGATGCCATGGAAATCCAAATGAATCGTTCAGAGGGAGGCTCATTAACCCTGGTTCGCTGCCTCAGCAGTGGGCTCGCTAGCTGCCCATACGCTAGTCAAATGTCAATGTACTGAAAAATACAGTGTAGGTTTGCTCATTTAAAAACAAAATACATGTCGTATATCTTTTATATATTTACATACATATATACATACATATGTAAATACATACATATATAAATACATACATATATACATATATACATACATACATATATACATATGTACCTATATACATACATATATACATATATATATTGTCATTTACGTTTTTCAGTAAAGTTCAGTTGTTTTTTTCTTTAGCTTTCTAAAAAAAATGAGCCTCCATCATGGATCAGATTAGGGAAAAGAAGATTGACATCAGTTACTGACTTGTGGTCGTCCTTGTGTCGACACAGGCAGCAGCAGAACAACAGGGACAGCAGGACAATCAGTAAGAAGGAGACCAGGGTTCCAGCTGCAATCACTCCCATCCTCTGGTTAGGCTCTGAAAAACAGGGCGTTAAAACGGTATTGTTGTTTAAGATTTTGACATTGAAAAAAACCCCAAAACACAATGAAGTTTATCATATATATAACTTTAATAATAACATATATGTAGTAAATATAAAATTATTACATAAATTTAGACCGTGGACTGATGGAGAGCCTTGAAACCAGTGTTTCCCAAACTTTTTTTCTTGGAAACCCATTATTTATAAGTCACAAATCTTCAAAACCCTAGTCATTAGACATTATTTGTAAACTCCTGGGAAACGTGATAGAGGACGACCCCCCCCCAAAAAAAAAACCTTTTGCGACCAACCTGAGGGTCGCAGCCCTGTCTTTGGGAAACGATGCTCTAAACAACATTCACTGTACAACATTCAGGTGACTGAATGCCAGCAGGTGGCAGACTTTATGTAATTGTACTCATATGATGTTGGCTCAGACTGCAGGAAAGAGCTGTGACATGAGGCGTGTCTGAGGAAATGAGGCTTCAAGGACTAAAACCTACAGTACTCCAGGTACATAGTTATCAATCTCATCTCCCATACAGCACGCACCAAAAGCACTAAGACTTTCATTACTGATTTCCTGCAAGCAACTTCCTCCTTTCTCTGCCTCATTACTACACAGCCGTCACCATAGGGCCATGATTCATTAGCGGTTCTGCGGCTATAAGTGAGATACACGGCAGGTTGCACTACAAAAAATTGACTAGTGTCGCCAAGATACTGCAAAAGTCGCAGTTTAAAATACAGTTGTGCTGAAGATATTGACATTGAAATGTGCTAAATGTATGTGTTCCATGATTGGCTAAGAACACAGTGTGTTCTGATTGGCTTGACTCGAATAAAATCAGTAAAATCCAATGATATACATCCATCCATCCATCCATTTTCATCCACTTATCCATTACTGGGTCGCGGGGTCAGCAGTCGCCACGACCGCCACCCAAATCACATTGCACCGTCCCAACCTCCCTGAACCTTCCTGCGGGTGGTGAGTCCACTGGAAGGTACTAACTGCCCTAACCGGGATTCGAACTTGCCCAGGAGACAGAGACATTGCCTGTGGGCCAAAGCGCCACCCAATGATATACATTACGTTCAAAAGTCTTTTGAAAATCAGGCGAAATGATGATGAATGGCGCTGATGCCTGGTGCGTACAGTCCCATCAGACCCATGTGTACTGGACTGATGGACAGTTTGATTTATGACGTAATTGGACCTAAATTGACAAAGACGTGTGTTGACCTGCTTCTCATGTCCACTATATTCCTACAACCTCTACATCCTCCATAAATGACTGGTCTGCTTTTCCGGCCCTGCTGCCTTCAGTCATTGTGTTCCAACAAGGCTTTATTCCAATTTTTTTTCTTTTTTTTTCTACTGTCTTTTTCGTTTCCTGCTTTTTCTCCTTCTCTCTCAATCTTTTATCCATCAGAAAAAAAATCCATTTAACACAACCATTAAAAGTACAGTACTCTGGTCTGGGTCTGGAAACACTATCAAGGCCATTTTACTTTCCCACAACACGCACTGATGTGAAAATGAAAAAAAAAAAAAAAAAACTAAAACATTTGTTGGTACTAGTCACTGCCAATTATAGGTCTTTTTTAGTGCTTTGGACAAGCAGTGTAAGTGCAGTCTTGTTTTTAGGACAAACACTTTTAGATGGTTAAAACAATTACACAATGCCTCTGTAGGCCAGATCTGTTTGGACTTCAAAGAAAAAACAAACAAACACTAGTTTCTGTTTCTGTTCACTTCAAACCTTGAAAACATCAAGACCACAAAGCATGCGGTGGCTCTTCAGAAAAAAATATTGTCTTACGAAGATAGCAGGCTCCAGATACGGGATCACAGTCCTTGTCGTGGCAATGGCAGGTTTGATTGCAGTTCACTCCGTACTGGCCCGGCTGACAGGTCATGTTGCAGCTTAAACACGAAGGAGGTACAAAAACACAGTAGTTTAGTGTGAGTTCCAGTGACAGACTTTTGAAACTAAACCTATCCAAGGATCAACATTTTACTGCATAGTACAGTACATATAATGCATTACTAGTAAAAAAACAAGTAGATGCCTTTTGACCCTCATCACATACCAAAGTGTTGTCTTTTAAGTCTTGGGTTTTCAAGTTACTTACTAGGTGCCGTAGAACCCTGGGTCACACAGGCACTCTCCGGTGACCATGTGACAGATGCCGTTATAACAGTGGCTGCAGTTGTTTTCACAATTCTCGCCGTAAGTGCCGTTGGGGCAGCGAACCTCACACCTACGGCACGTACAAAGAATTTCACGATCTCAGCTTTTAACAAAAAACAGTATGTTTCACTCTGTAATAGCTACACAAAGAACAGGCCGTGGAAAGAACACTTTGAAGAGGTCAATGTAACTTTAGTTTAAGACATAGTTCTTAAACCCAATGATTAGCTATGTTATATATTTTTAGTGCCAAAGCCTTGAAACAGGGGTCACGAACTATACTTGTCAGAGATGCAGAATTTCTAGACAAACACATTAGGAGCTGGAAATAAAAATCAAATTTTGGGCTAAGATTATTATTTGATGGGCCGGATTTGGCTCACGAGCCACCATTTGTTAATCACCGCCTTAGATGGTCTTGAAGCACAGTCTAAGCCACGGCCACAGGACTGTCCGATCCGGCCCACGATTGGATTCAAAAACAAACATCTGTGTTTAATAATTATAAACAAAAATGTGATTTTTATTTCATTTTATCCAGAAATATTCCGGCCCTCCGACAAATATAGTTGTTGACCCCCGATTTAAACCGTCATAAAATAGTTCCTGATCCTAAATTTTTGTGTGGTCTGATCTCAGCAGAGATACCACAAGACAAGACAAGACAAGAATGTTCCTTCAGATTAGTACACATTCCTGGTTTTCTTCTGATAAATAGAGATGAAGAGCATCCACGCTCCAGAAACGTTACTTGCAGAGTTTGATTTTACAATTTTAGCAATATGTGTAGTATATATTGCTTCCGACAAGAGCATAAAGGCTCTGCAGTCCAGATCTGGTACCAATTTAAAAGGTCCGCACATGAACCAACTGACAATTCTCTGACATATTCATTTCTTACCTGTCCCCAATCCAGCCTGGGTTGCACTGTGAGCACTTCCCGTGAATGGGGTCGCAGTGGTGGCCATCCTTACAGGCGGGGCAAACTTCCTCACAGTCTTCGCCAAAAAAGCCCTTGGAGCAAAGCTGATCACAACGCGTCCCGTTCCAGCCTCGGTCGCAGGTTATGCATCTTCCCTCTGTGACTTTACAAGGCTGCTGTCCTTTACAGTGTCCACATCTGTGGTCAGGCGAACAAAACACAAACCAAGTGTTTCTCATTTGTCTCGTTTACACAAAGAAATTCCCGGTCCCTTATCTCGGTGTGGTGAAACAGTTTAACCTGATGAAAGACATGTGTATCTGAATGTTTTTCAATTGTTCATCTAATGGTCATTTAAACAGGGAGATAAACAACATTCTGTTCCATCTAGGTTTCAGATAAACTGCGTGGGAACGTTTTCCCAGACCATGAACGTTTTTGAGTGTTACACCAAGGACTGGTTTCACAGAAAAATCCTTTCTAGAGGCTGGTTAAATTTCTGCTTAGTAGTTGACGTGACAAGTACTTGTGGATTGAAGTAATCCATTAAATTACTTGAATAAAATAAGTTTTCAAGACTGCTTTTAACGTATATGAAGAAACTTGGGATGTTTGGCATCGGTTATCATAGTGGTTATCATGCCAGCCTTACACACAGAAAGCACCGGGTTTGAGCCCAGAGGAACCACGTACTCCATGGCGCCACCTGTGTGTGATGCAAAGACTTACACATACATATAGTGTCTGCTAAGCCCTGTCTATGAAACTGGCCTTCAACATTTTTTTAATGTTAGATGTTTTTTTAATGAACTAATCAAAAACCAACTCCGTATCGTGAACCCTCATTTTGGAAAGATTGCAAAAAAATCCTACTTGTTCCTGCAGTTCTGTCCGTAGAATCCAGCCGGACACGGTTCTCTGCAGAACTTCCCACGGTAGCCTGGAGTGCACTTACAAGAGCCATCAGCTTGGTTGCATTTGCCGTGTGAACACTGGCAGTACCGCTCGCACCGCTGCCCCCACCGCATCTCAGGACACTGGCAGCGTCCCGTGAACTGTTCACATGGCGAGTTGTTACAGTTACACTGCACAGCGCAGTTTCTCCCCATCCATCCAGACCGGCACTGGCAGCGGCCCGTCATGGGGTCGCAGACGGAGTTGACGCTGCAGTAGCACTTGTTGTTACACTGAGGACCCCAGACGCCGGGGTGACATGTGCATTTGCCTGTTTCTTGATCACACTGGCCTTTTTGGCACAGACATGCATTCTCACAGTTTGGTCCCCAGCGGTTGTGATTGCAGGTACACTGGCCGGTCAGGTCATCACACTGGCCATTAGGGTAACAAAGACATTTGCCTTTACAGTCGGGACCCCAGAACTGTCCGGGACACTCTGTTAAAGAGACAGTTGTAGTCAGGAAACAGAAAGAAATCCTTACACAAATCATTTAAATCAGTTTAAAACACTTGTATCCACAACTGGTGAAACTGCAGCAGTAGTTTGACCCAAGATTGAATCACAATAGTATCCATTCCCATGGTTTACAGAAGTGTTTCCCAAACTTTTTTTCTGGGGACCCATATTTTAAAAGTCACAAACCTTCGTGACTCAAGTCAATAGACATTATTTGCAAACTCCTAGGAAACATGATGTGAGACGACCCAAAAAAAATATCTTGTGACCCAACTGAGGGTTGCGACCCAGTCTTTGAGAAACAATGGTGTACAGCAATTAAATGTGGAAAAGCAGTATAAGCACATAAATCTAGACCTGGGGTCTTCAACCTGTGGCTCTGCAGCCCATTACTGTACACTGGCTCTCAACGTTAAACGTTTGTGAATTGACCAAAATTATTTTGAATGTGCTCTTTAGAATTAAAATACATCAATTGTATTAATCAGCTAGTCTTATTAAGTTAAACAACTAAAATCTTAAATCTGATTAATAAAACAGAAGCTTTGGATTCCTCTTGTAAGTTGAATAAAAGCATCTGCTAAACACATGAATGTAATCAATGCAAATAATGCAGCACTGCAGTAGAGACTGTAGAGACGTTGACTTCAGGTAAAAGTAATGAAAGAAATAGAGTGAATAATCTGTGACACTGACCACTTAATTATTCTGTGTTTGAATTGAAATAATAATGGGGGGGGGGGGGGGGGTTCTGTGGTGGTATAACAGGTTAGAAAATAACCAACAGCTTTGTCTTTACACATCTGTAATAACTAGTTGATCAATAACTGAAAAGTTTCTGTGGCTCCTAGTAAAGTTTAAATGGTGGTTGAAGTGATAAAAATAGCTCCGTTGGTGTTGAAGGAAACAGATCCCAGATTTGGACCCGCATACTGACAGAACAACAATGCCATGCTCCTGACATCAGCGAACACCATCAGCTTCAGTAAATATTGCTGTGCAACTGGTATTTAGGGCGGCAACCACAGCTTTGAACACCAAAGTAAAAAGAACACAAGATATAATTGTGGATTTAAAGTTAAAAAACAAATTCCTTACTGGTGTCACAGCTTGCTCCAAAGTACCCGTGACGGCAGCGGCATTCATTTGGCCTGACACACACCTCATTTTCCTTGCATGTGAAGTTGCCTTCACAGAGAGCTGGGGTGAACAAGAGCAGATCATGTTATTTAAACTGTTTGTCTTAAAGCGCTTCATGACATCGTTGGACTTGTGGAGGTGAACGTACGCGTCAGGCATTCGTCTCCTAGCTGGCTCCATCCACCGCAGCACGCCAGTCCCGGTGACCTGGAAGTGTAATTATGACATCCTAAATGAGAGGAGGTTGGAGGTGGGGGTAATGAAGCCCCAGAATAAAACACAGTCTAAAACAAACATCATCACAGCGGCAACTTCCACACCCAGCTCACCATCCCTTCATCTAAAAGTTCTCATTGATGTGGTGAAGGCCAAATAGTCCAGACGTGTGCAGAGAACCATGCATGACGCATGTGTCTAACACATGCTTGTATAATTTTCCACACAGGGGTTCATTTACATCTGACTCTAACTGGTAGCCCCCTACGGAGTCCTTCCTCTTAAAACTGCAATTCAGCCTTTTGCAAACGTTGCAGGAGGAAGTAAATATTCATAAAATAAATATTCAGCCTGAGTCCTGGCCTGTCAGACAAAGACAGGTGTATCTTCTCTTCCTCCAACCCCTGTGACCCCCGTTGGGGCCCCAGAAACATGTCATCATAACATACAGAGTCTGAAGAGCCAAGGTTACTTCCTGACATTTACTGTTGTACTGAGGTTTTTTTTTTTTTATTCCAATATATGCATGAGGTTGATTTCAGAAGGATTAACCACTGTGTGCTTTCACTTATCACGAGCCTCTGAATAATTCACTGACATTAAATGTTACTGTCACATTTGTGGATTAGCAGTGACCTGCCGTGTTCTGAGATACTTGAGAAGTGAGGAAAATGCTTAAGATCTAGTATTCTGGAGGTCTGTGCAATTCATGTGACAATGTTATAAATATACTTATATAAATAAATATGTATACACATATATGTATGCATATATAAATATATGTATACATACATGTGTAAATATATGCATACGTGTATAAATATATGTAGACATACATGTGTGACTATATACATACATACTGTATATAAATATACTGTATGTGTACATACATGTATACATATATGTATAAATATATGTATATACATATGTGTGAATGTAAGCATACATATATAAATATATGTATACATACATGAGTGCATATATGTATACATGTATGTATCCACATATGTATGCATATACATACATATAAATCTATATATCAATATACATACTTGCATATATACATACATACTGTATATAAATATACTGTATGTATACATACATGTGTACATATATGTATAAATATATGTATACACATATGTGTGAATATAAGCATACATATATAAATATATGTATACATACATGAGTGCATATATGTATAAATGTATGTATCCACATATGTATGCATATACATACCTATAAATATATATATATATATATATATCAATATACATACTTGCATATATACATACATGCTGTGTCTTATATATTTCAAGAAGCAAGATGTACACTTTAATTTAAACGGGTAAAACGTAAAAAAAGATGACGGTTATTTTTGTAAAAAAAAAAAATCTCTTTGAACCCCCCCATATATCCATTGTTGAAGCAAAGTAAAGACACATTTTTACCCCTTCTTGTCTACTGTACTTCTGCTGCTTCATATCTGACAAACACACTTGGACTCACAGGAGGCAATTGTGGACTTGGTTTTGTTGTTCTTGTTTACCAGTATTCCAACACCCACAGTGTCGGTCATATTCTTAGAGGTCATTCGTTAATTGTATTTCAAGTCATACTGTATGTGGGTTTTTTTTTGTTTTTTTTTTTTTGGAAATTTGTTACGACATGTAACCTCTGATCTATAAATATAGGAGCCATATAAATACAAAATAGAATCACAAAAGTTGTCATGAAATATAATTTCCATCCTCCAACTGCAACTCATTGACATCAAAACAAACCCAGTTTGTTTGGAGTTCACTCCCCTCTACATTTACACCGGGGTGTAATCGTACCCTAATCCAGAATGTGTACATTTATACTGCATGAAAAGCCCTTCGAATGCCTTCACAATCTCAGTGTCACCAAATGGTGCCACGAAAGCCCTTAAGGTCTACTAGCGCGCCCCCTACAGAGGGAAAAAATAGTGTTGTTCCAGATGTACACATCTGTGTGGCTGCTTTTTAATGGGCTCCTCCTCCTCCTCCTGTGTGCATGCTATACAAAGAACATATTATACAGAAAATAGGTCAAAGTAAAACACGTAACTAATATGTGTTGGTCGGAGTCGTACCGGACTAAGGCAAAAAGAAAGTAAAAAAGTCTGGTAAAAGTTTTTAGTGAGAACCGTTACTCGGCTTGCGTTCTGATGCTATGACGCCGTCTGTACAGGAACTATTTTGTCCTAAAACTAATTAAAGACAAAACGAACTAGGAAGATAATCGTCATACATTGGGTGCATTTTAAGTTATATCCTAAAGGTAAAAACAACAAAACAAGAACTTTTATCAGGACATGTTTACATTTGTCGTAGTTTGCAAACATATATATGTATCTTTATATTTTTACTGCTGTGTTCCTTACCCCGGTACTTTGCATACATTCCTGCCTTTGGGGTTGAGTTCTTGACTGAAAGTGGAGCAAAAAAAGAGACAAGTCACCGCAAAGAAAGCTAAAGAGTTCTTCACTTCCATTGTACAGGCGGCAGCATCCTTCTACACGCCGTTTTCACTCCACATCTTCTTCCTCCAAAAAGTTCTGAATTTGTAATCCAGATGTTGGTTTGTTTTTACTCTAAATTAACAGAGAATCCTCGCTTTTCCCCCCCGATAAAGTCTAGAAGTACAAATCCTCCGGCAGTGACTAAAAACAAATCCCATGCAACATAACAGTACTCTTCATCCGTGCTGCTCTCCTGCGCTGCGCCATTTATTCCCTCAGAAAGTTTCTAAACAGGAGACATGATGCAAAAGTTGGGTCCAAACTCATGATTCCCCCCCCCCAAATGCTAGCTCGTAATCCGGAAACAGAGGTTAATCCTGGCGTGAAAAGTTTTTGGGGAAAAAAGAAAATTCTAAAAGATGCAAATGAATGCCGCTTTTCAGCTCTGTTCTCCGAGGAGAACGCGTAAGTGTACGGCGTTGACTTGTGTGCTCTCTGCACTCTCAGGAGTGGCAGGAGGGAAATTCCTGATTTGTTACTCTATCTTTGGCTCCGTGCGCCATGTGTGCGCCACTCATTTGCATACGCATGTGCGCAACTGCAGCGGCCGCTTCACTCGTGCGGGTTATGATGTCGTAGTCCTAACTTTCGTTATTACTTTTTTTTTGTTGTTGTTGGGGCGGGGGTCTGGGGGGGTGGAGGGGTAAAACGATTATGGTATATTAATAATACCTTCATCTCAGAATTATTGTTTTAAAAAAAAAAAATCAAAATCATGATTTGGCAACATCAGTGATCTCACTCTGATCAAACTTCACGAATCCTGAATTAGATCAAGATGAAAATGGGGGGTTTAAGTGGCCGGTGGTGGAGAAGGTACAACTCCGTGCGAAGCAATGGCTCCCCCTTCTGTTGGAAAGGAAAATGTGACGCTGGGTTAGGACTAGAGATCAACAAAGACATGGTTTGTTTTCACTCTGGGATGTAGTGGAGTCTTTATGTTTAACACACTCAGCGATTTCCTCATGATCGAGTCACGTCACGTGGTGACGCAAAATAAAATAAAAATGTCACTATACACACAGACTTATACACTCTCTTAGTCTCTACGATATGCAGTGCAATATATTCTGTAATACTGTCATCTCTGTGTAAATATGGAGTGTGTTCACTATATCTGAATTAATGTGATTAATACGAATGACTACTCTAGTCCTCTCGAGTCATGTAATCCAACCCAGGTATTATATTATTTACATTATAGTTTATTACCTTATGTATAATATTTAGATGTATTACAATATTATTTCTTTATCTGTGTTTTCATTTCCCACCTATTCTGTTAAAAACAGTTTGATTCATAAGTGGCTGTAATAAAACTTTACGTTTGCAGAGCTGCTAATAAAAGACAAAGAAAAGAAACCGGTTTGGTATTTGGTATTTTGAAATATTTTTCAATATTTCTTTAACGCTTAACGGGAGTATGTAGTTCTCTAGTGTTTTGTGTCAACATTTAGCAAGTAACACCCCTTCCTGCCCTGAGGGTGGTGCTAGGCATGCATTAAAATCCGCCCGTCTACCTGGTTAGCCTTCCTGGTAACGCTTTGTTTTTTCTTATCACATAGTAGTTATAACATTTTATTAAATTTATGCCACCAAAGAAACGACTAGATATATTTGTGTTTCATCACATTTAAAAGCTTTTAGTGTATGACTTGGTCTTTGTGATTAACACGTGACAACTCAAAATAGCTGGTCTAAACAAGTCACTGGTTGGTGTCGTCACCGTCCAAACTACTTTCCTGTCTACATAATAAAATAAGACAAGCATTTATAAAAATGTTTCCGACGACGACTGCGCATGTCAGTACCTCAGTTTTGACTGGACACCGGCCGGCGGATGTGTGTACCTGTGCAGGGTGTAACCTAAGTTTGTTTCGTGCTATTACGTCACAAGAAATCCACCAACCACGTTGGTGCTCATTAACCGTCACTGTCCTGACTTGTTCACAACTTGGTGTTTTCCCGAGTGTTTTTAAAAGCAACACGGGCGTCCGATCTGTGGGATTTTAAAGTCAAAGTCGACCTCCTCTTCGTCCTCCGCCGTCTCCATCTCGTCATTGCTGATGTTTCCTATCCGAGCGGCTCCTAGTCTGGTGTGGCGAGGGGCAGACATTCCCCGTAAATTGATTCTGTCCAGCGGGAGGCTCGGCTTCAGCCCACTCCCTCGGTGCCGGGAACATGTCAGCAGCCGTGTCCGTGAAGCGGCACTGCTACTCAGAGCAGGACAGCCGGGGAAAGGAGGCAGGAACATCCACAGCTCCGCGGCTGCTAATGACATCTCTGTAAACTTTGACCTGACGCAGGAGGCCTATAGGAGCAAAGACTCGTTAGAACTGCTCAGAAGTCTGGTGGTTTTTAAACTCTGCTCCTATGACTTCATGGTTGATAACAATCAAGAGGTAAAATCAAAACAACAACAAAGTGTTGCCTTCCTGCCTCCAGACCAACTGGATAACAGACCGTCTATAAATAACGTATATACATATACGTGTGTATTTACGTGTAAACACACACATATATGCGCATATGTATATATACTGTAAATATATATGTATATATAATATACAGTATATACATACTCTATATGTATTCATATACAGTATATAGATATATCAGGAGCAAAAGACTGTTCTATCTGCATATATACATACATAGACATATCTCTAGACACAGTATATATTCTGTGTATGTATAGAGTATATTCATATTTAGTTTGTCAATGTACAACATAGATCTGTAGATATATCTTTAGGATTTTATCAATATCATTATATAATTTCACAATGACGTCCACATTCGTCAACGACATGTGACACACTGCATACAAACATCTGTTACCTAAATATATACTATATCTGAGTACTATTTTTTATTAAGGCTAATATTAAATATTTGCATATAGGCTGTGGCTTAGTGGTTAGACAAAGTGTTGCTCAGTTTGTTGTATCAAGAGAATGAGGACTGATAGGGAGCTGGGTAAATATATTTGTATGTATATATTTCCATATATTTATGTTTCATATTGCTGAGGGTTTTGCAACTACTGTTCACCCTCCTTCGTCTGGGATGTTGACTCTAACCAGTTTGAACAAACTGTTTGTGAGTCAGTCACATGTGAGCTCCCTACTCCCCTCTCAAATTACAGTCCTTGTTCCATGCATGGAATCTGTTCTGCTAACCTTCACATACAAGTTACGCAATACAGCCAGGGTCTTCAAAGTACACAGTCGCAGTATTATTTTATATAAGAAACACTCCCTTTTTTTCCAATTCAAGGTGCAGCAGAGTAAATGTCACAATGAAACTTTAGAAATTGTACCTGACTTGTAGGTCTGCATTCTTTCTGTGCTCGTTGTTAGCGCTAACTGAAGTATGAAGCTCTGTTGTTATTTACACGTTGTTGGTGTTGTTGTCCTACTTGTCCTACTTGTCCTCTTCTATCCAGATTATGGGCCTGGGTCAGAAGCTTCTGGGCCAGCGGGGCTTTAACCAGTTGATGAAGATGACATTTTACGGCCAGTTTGTGGCCGGTGAGGACCAGAGAGCGATCCGGCCGTTGATCCTAAAGAACCAGGCCTATGGCGTTGGCTCCATCCTTGACTACAGCGTTGAGGAAGACATTGGCCAGAAGCAGACAGACCCTGAAGAGACAAGCAAGTATGGAAGTCATACTGCAGTTCAACATGTATTACAATCACTACTATCTACATCAGGGGGGGTCAAACTGAAATTCATAAAATGAAAACCCTGGACGAAATCGCGGAAGTTGCCAAACTTAATTTTTATTAAAAAATTGACGGCAATTGTGCATGTTTTCCCTTCTCTCCAGATATGGAATTCTAAAAATCTAGAAAAACACAGAGCAGTAGTATTTGTTTTTTATTGTGTGTATTTATCTGTAGCATAAATCTGTAATGTAAATCATTTTTCACAGGCCAACAACAACAACAACCAAAAAAGTATGTGCTTTAACTTATGCACTTACACCACTAATACTACAAATCCTACCAGTATATAGGGCCCATATACTGGCTAGTACACATTTGATATGATCTCGCGGGTTAAATATAATTAGACTACGGGCCAGATTTGGCCCACGGGCCTCAGTTTGACATGTGTGATCTACATGTGCAGTATGTGGTTAAAGACATAAAGAAGGTGTCATTTTTTAACTAATAAAATTCAGATAATTTATCTAAATTCTGCAGGCCATATTGTCAAACATATGGCCAGCGGGCCAAAACCGGTCCACTAGGGTGTTCAATCTGGCCCGCTTGGTGAATTTGGAAAGTAAGAAAAATACACAAACACTTTGTGTTCAGGATATGTTTTTGTAAAATTATATTTTATTACATATGATTAAATAACAATAAGTACCTAATATACATGTACTTCTTTGCATGAAAACAAAGAGGAAAAACCTGGACTTATTGTTATACATAGTTAATTTTGTTATAAAAATCGATCCACTACTTATGTTGTATACGGCCCTTGAACCAAAATGAAATTTGACATCTCTGTTTTAGAGCATATTAAAAAGGATAACATTATTATTATTCTTCAAAACAACTATCAAGTGACCAACAGTTCGTTTGTACAGGATATTGTTCTCTTTAAAATTTGTCACACAGTGGTTTTGATTTCATCATAACTTGGGAGTTAACCCCAGTTTCAACAATGTTGGTCAGCGACTACAGAGAACTTCTCACTTAAAAGGAATCTTGTCACATGGGCAGTGTCTGACCAATGAGCTGATGCATCTCATATAACAGCACAAACCTGAAACACAGAGTCTGTAGTGAGATGACATTTGACCTCGGACTTTCAGGCATTGTCAGCAGAAGAGGGAACATAAAATTTAGAAATCCTAGACTGTTTTCAGAGTGAACTTTGAAATAATAATTGGACATTTTGCTCAAGTTTGAAACACAAGTGCATCTGCTTGGGTCTGGTTAATTTAGATAAGATAAGAATCGGGCTGAAGTCTGACTTTTAATGTCACGCAACGACCCCAAAGACACCCCCCTCCAAAAAAAAAAAATGTTCAGAACATTGCATTATTTTGTTTTGTATGTCAAATAACGTAGGGTGACAGGAGACAAGTATACCATTCTGTTATTACTTAGCGGGTACTGTGATCCAGGGGGCGCTAAAGCACAACAAGGGGACAAAAAAAGCTATATTTGAATTTTGAATGGGCTAATCCTGGACATTAATTTTTTTTGGTCATTATTTTGTTGTAAAAATGTTTAAACTCAGAAGCAAAGTAATCTGCTGTCTTGTTTTCGGACAGGAACAGAACTTTTGTAATGAATCGCCAGGTTTAGCCTCAGGCAGCTTCTGTGTCTTGTTACAACATGACTTTACTTTTCATGTTTACAAAGTCAAAGGCACGTCCGCCTCAAAAGCATCTCGTGAGAGATGCCACCGTTTCGCAACCTTCTACCTTTAGTTCAGGAGCACGGAGGACGAGATGCTCGGGCCAAGGCTGCAGGGTCTGACAGGTGCTGCACCGATCTGTCAAGATGGCAACAACGGCAACACAAATCTGCTCCGTGTAACAAGAGAACAATAACGGACAGGGCCAAGTCCTTCTGCGTTCCCCAGAACAGGATGCTAGTAATGAGAGCCTTTAGATTAACAGGCCATACAAAAACACGCAATTTATAGTTTGTTTACAGAACGTGGGGCATCTGTTCGAACGCGTGCATACGCAGGCTGTTATTAACAGGGACAGATTGTGCTTTTAGATCATTGTTTGATCGTCCAAAATGTTCACACTCACTTTCCTCTCATTGGCTGTTTGTGTCATGAGCAATAATGTTTTCATTTCTAATTTGGTTTTAATCTTTTGATGGTGTACAAACCATCACCAGTCTGTACCAGCAGATAAAATGTTGGAAATCCAAGATTATTTTGTGTCCCTGCATTGTTAAAGAGATGTGACATGATGGTGTTCAGGGTGACTAACCGGTGTATAGTTACATTGCTTCACAGCAAGTACCAATCAGCCACTCTAGTAAAACCAGTAACCTACTTTCCTGCAGTAGCAGCGCAGTGGGCAGCTGTTTACTTATACACAACAGCACCACCTTCTCACATGTTATCCACGTTTCAAAGTTGAATTTTTATTTGGCAAACCCAGGGATGATTCATCGATACTTTCCTTTGTCTCCTTGAATTCAGTGCGTGCAGCTGCACTGCAGAGGAGACGAGCGTAGGTAAGATGTCTTGTTGTGTTCTCATTTGTGCAGAGTATGATGTAATTAGAAGTAATAGCCCTGCAAATTTGTTCTTACCTTCAGGCAAAGACCAAGGACAGAACAAACATAAGGGGCATGAACAGTCTGGGGACGGCTGTGGAGGAGTGACTGAAGATTCCACCAATGAGACCAAATGTGACCAGCATATGGAGACCTTTATCAAATGCATAAAAGCGTCAGGTATGTAAAGAGGAGGTACTTTAAAGCAGCGGTGTCAAACAAATGGCCTGTGGGCCAAAATCGGTCCCTTCGGGGGTTCAATCTGGCCCACTTGATGAAATGACTTACAATCATGAATAATCGTAATTAATGAATAATCAACAACAACCCTGGTCATACCACCCTGAACACGTATGATCTCGACTGATCTCAGAAGCTAAGTAGGGTCAGACCTGGTCAGTACCTGGGTGGTGTGAGCTCTACATGGCTTGTTGGTCTGGGGTATGATTCTCACTTTGGGTACGAGAGGTCCCGGGTTCAAATCCCAGATGAGCCCTTTTTCTTTACACTCGTCCTTAGTATGGGGCGAGTATCCTCGCTTGCCATGTGGGAGACCGGGGTTCGATTCAATGGGGAGAAAGAAGAGAGCAGAGATTCCTGCGTTTGATACTATTCCAGGATTCCTGTATACAATGCACAGCTTTACGGCAATTTTATAGTTACTGATTGTATCTGGTTGACCTTCAGGTGGGGGTTCAATGGACAGTTTTTCTGCCATCAAAGCTACAGCTCTTGGACAACCTCAGTTCCTGGTACTGTATGTGTTTAAATGGAGTAAAGTGTCATGTGTCAGGATGTGGATTTGTTAGATACGCCGTCTTAAATCTAGTGTTGTTACTATTATGTTTTGTACTTTTTCTTTCAATTTAAAAGGTAAAACTATCAGAGGTCCTGGTGAAATGGCAACGTTTTTTCAACTTCCTGGCGTTACAGCTTGGAGGAGATGGCAAAGAAATCTCACAGCAGAAGCTGAACTTGAATGAACTACAGGTACGTGCATTTATTTATTTTTTTACACAAACTTTGAAGTATAATGTATAGCAGCTAATTTTTATATGCTAATGTCTAGGAACACTTGACCAAACTTGGTGCCAAAGGCGATTTTTATGGTTGGTTTTCTAAGAAGAATGGGCAAACATCAGGGTAAGAAATATCACCCGACAATGAGCAATCATGACAAAAAGGACGGAAATATTGATATGGAAATATACTGATTATGTACTATATGCTTTACATATACATTAATGTACACATACAGTATATACACATACTGTGTAAATATATAAATATATGTACAATGCACATATATACACACATATATTTACATATATTGATATATGTAAATGTATTTAAGTATATTAATATGCGTAAATATATAAATATATATTTACATATATTAATATATGTAAATATATGAATATATATGTGTGTACATTTGAGTGTAGAATCACTTTTTTGTCCTCAAACTCAACAGAACCATTGACCTGCTTGACTGGAACAGCTTGATAGATGACAGAGCACAGACGTCAGACCTCCTTGTTGTTCCGAATGTAAAGGTCAGTCCCACTTAAAAAACAAAAGGAAATAATTCCTGATATCATTTGATTACGGAATTAGAGATCACAGACCAAGTGTCAAAAGGTCATTATCCATTGCATAATAGTCGACAAGAGTGTGAGAGAAGTAGTCCACTGGATGTCAAGGAACCTCCAGTGTTAAAAACAAATCGATACACTCTGGGCAGACTTCCCTAAATGTGTCTGTAGACGTTAAACACTGCCACCTGAAGTTTGAATAAACTGAAGAAGCACTGAAAGGGTTTACAGCGTCTTATATTTACCTAATTATTCATCTGTCTTGTGCACTTTTGGGGTCATTTGCTCAGAAAGGTGTGCTGGAGCCACTGCTGGAGAGGTTTACCACAGAGGATGAGGAACAGATGAAGAGGATATTACAGCGTTTGGAAATATTAGCCAAGGTAAAAATAATAATATGTATATATATATATATACACACACACACATATATTTATATACGTATATATATATATTTATATATGTTTATATATATACACATATATGTATATTTATAGTATGTCTGTACCATTCATATATATAAATATAAATACATGAATATACACACACATACATATACATATATGAATATAAATTAATACAATTTGTTAAAACCTAGTATTGGCTCTGAACCTACATTTTCACTCACAGTAGAAAGTATTTGGAGGATATATGGAACGCACACGCCTAAATAACGTTGTTTTGAGCCTCTCATAATACCTCATATCTTCTTTTCCTTTCGGCTTTGTCCCTTTTCAGGGGTTGCCACAGTGAATCACTGATTTCCATCTCTCCCTGTTCTCTGTATCTTCTACTCTGACTCCAACTATCTCCATGTCCTCCCCCACTGCATCCATATATCTCCTCTTTGGCCTTCCTCTTTGTCTCCTACCTGGTAGCTCCATCTCTAACATTCTTCTACCGATGTATCCACTGTCCCTCCTCTGCACATGTCCAAACATTTATACCTCAGATATTCTAAGCATATTTTGGATACCACTAGCACTTGTACATTAGCCTGTAATAGAAATTAGAATTGCTCATCCGTACAAGTATGAAGACTTTTGCAAAACTTGAACAGTCTTTTAATGGTACTAGTTTTTTTAAATGCAAAGAACTACATAGAACAGTGGTTCTCAAACTTTTTCTTCTCTGTACCACCTGAGAAAACACTGATCTCTCTGAGTACCACCATGATGACCAACATTAGCATATAGCAGCATAGGCCTTCACTATCAGCTTCCACCACACAGGAGAGATGTTTAGAAATGTTTAGAAAGATGTTTGTGTTTAAATGTTGTACTAATTGTACATGGTATGTTTCAGATTTATTTAATTGAAAATGTGAATTTTCCCCCACTTACCTTTAGAGAGCGCTACCACAGTTTGAGAACCACTGAACATTTAGAACATTTAGTTCTGAGTAGAGAAAAGTCTCTCCATTTTGGAATGGAGCCCCTTTGTAAACACCACTAATGGTGACATCATAGGAATTAATGAGATCTTCCGTGTCCTAGCATGCCTTGGAGAACGGTGTTCGATTGATGGTGGATGCAGAACAGACGTACTTCCAGCCAGCCATCAGTAAACTGACGTTAGACATGCAGAGGATTTATAACCGAGAAAAAGCGGTCATTTTTAACACATACCAGTGCTACCTGAAGGTGAGTACTCACAGCTGACAAACAGCAGATGTCCCAGTTTGTCTGTGTTAACTATGCACACATGAATCCGACTGACGCATCAGATACAGGTCTTATGTAAAGACCATGTGTTGCTTTTAACTGAACGGTGATTGCATCACAAAAAACGTCAGCAACAGGCTGCAGTGTAACACGGTTCTGCTGCAAAAGTTAAAAATAATATTCAAACGCCAAACAAAATGACGCAGTAGAAAAAGAGAGGATATTTCTTGGTATTTACTGTTCTTGACGACGCCACACAGTCTGAGGCAAGAATGTTTTGTTTTTTTTTCCCTGAGAATCATTTTGGCAGATGCTCATTCCACTGTCAACACAATCTTATTTGAGTGACAGCTGAAGTACAACACAGACTCACTAATGGTTTTAGAGACTCCCTTGGACCAGGCCTGCAGACTGTTTCTTTATCTCTGCCTGGATGGTTATACTTATTGCTTACTGTTAGTGAGGTAGAGCAGTCGTGTTGACAGATGCTATATGACACCATCGTTGTTGTTGTTGTTGTTTTTCTTCACTACATTTACTCCTGTAATAGTCGGTATTACAACTGACTGAAGACAGTCACTGAGTAATGTGAGATCGAGGTCATATTCAAATGTTCAGGGGTTGATCTACAGCATTGTTTCCTAAAGATATTTATTTTGGGGTCGTCTCACATCATGTTCCCCAGGAGTTTATGAATAATGTCTATTGACTTGGGTCGCGAAAGTTTGTGACTTTGGGAAACACTGATCTACAGCGTAACCCTACTAGATCAGGTTATTGATAGGTAGATAAACCAGCCTAGAGCTGTCGCCGCAAAAATGAAGTATCGCGATATTAGGAAGCTTACGTGGTTCATGATGGGTCTCCGTCACCAGTGGCTCATTGAGGAACCTTTAGACGTGCAGGATGGAGGGGTGGTGCCAATGTGTCATCTGCTGCACGGCGTATGTAATTGGTTCCATAGTGTAGTGGTTAGCATCCCTGCCTAACAAGCAGAGAGTCTTGGGTTTGATTCCCAGAGGAACATCGTTCTTGGTGCCTCCATGGGACAGTCAGTTCTTGTGGGATCAAATATAAGTTCAAAAGATTATTATTATTACTATTATTTCCAGTAGCAAAAAACAACAAAAAAAGAAAATGCTTGAACACCCGTCGACGCCACAGACAACCACGTTTGCTCCAACTGTTGCCAAGAGAGTTCGAGTTTTGGGGACATTGATCGTCTCTGCTCCACTCAAAACACACACCCCTTTATGCATATCACGGTCAGATGCTGCTGCTGCAGATATTCCGCTAATGATAATCTCAGTACAACATTTAGTACTGTGTAAAGTCGGGTTCATTCACTTCTTTCTGCAGGAGGCCTACGACAACATAACTACAGATGTGGAAAAGTCGCGACGCGAGGGTTGGCATTTCGCCGCCAAGTTGGTGCGTGGGGCCTACATGCACCAGGAGAGAGAGAGGGCACAAGAAATGGGTTATGAAGACCCTATAAACCCTGATTACGAGTCCACTAATAGAATGTACCACAGGTAGGAGACAGATGCTCGGTAATTACTGCCAACGACCTTCAAATCTGTGTTCCATTTATCAATTACTGCAGTGCTTTTATATAACAGACGAGGTCATTAAGGAGAAGTTCTTCTTTTTTATATCAGTACAAAAGTAAACCGAGGCTCCATCAAAGACCTCTGAGGTCATTGGATTGGACTTCAATGTTGTTTAATGTTGTTAGAGTTTGGACGAAAAAGCACAGAATGAGTCGGCAATAAAGACGAGAAGAAAAAGAAAGTATTGGAATAATATCTCTATATAATATTGATTTTTAGGGGAAAAAAATAGTTTATCCATATATCCTGGTCAACTGACTTAAAGCTTTTTCTTTAAGGTCTTTCCTACCTGGCCCTTCAACAATAATAGTTGGTGTAGGTCAGTGGTTCTCATTCTTTTTCTACTCTGTACCATCTGAGAAAACATTGATCTCTCTGAGTACCACCGTGATGACCAACATTAGAATACAGCAGCATAGGCCTTCACTGTTAGCTTCCACCACAGGAGAGATGTTTAGAAATGTTTAGAAAGATGTTTATGTTTAAATGTAGTATTCATTGTACATGGTATGTTTCAGATTTATTCAATTGAAAATGTAAATGTGAATAGTAGAGGAAGGAAATGATCCGATAAATGCTCAAATAATGTGTTTATACCTAAAGCCGTTAGCTCAGATGGTGGGCGTCCACAGTTATCTACTGTATTAGTGTGACTGTGTGCAGACGGTCCTTCTTGAACTTAGTTGAATGTATCTGTGTTTATTTAAGGTGTCTGGACTACGTGCTTGATGAGATTGCACTTCGCAGAAACGCCAACGTAATGGTTGCTTCCCATAATGAAGACACAGTGAAATACACCATCAGGAGGTAACACTACTGTGTCGTCCAAGTCACCAAACACTGCTGAAAGCACTATTGATTTTTATATATATATATATATATATATATATATAGCCTGGGATTCATAATAAATCAGGATATAATTGTTTCTCTCTCATTCAGAATGAATGAGCTGGGTCTCTCCCCCACGGAGAACAAGGTGTACTTTGGTCAGCTGCTGGGCATGTGTGATCAGATCAGCTTCCCCTTGGGTGAGAACCATCCTTTGTGACACACAAACACGCAGTTTCCCCGTCAGCCGTCATTGTTGATGTCATTGTTATTCCGCCGCAGTCTGGCCTTGATGAACTGAAAGGCTTTTACTTTTCTGTATGGAACATCCTCTCGGTGAACACTGGCTCTGTCAGGCAGAGCTCTCAGCCAAGACAGAGGGACTGACAGCAGGTGTGCGACGGTTTGTGTCGTCTCAGCTTCTGGCCTTTATTTAGTTCTTGTATTTTTCAGCCCTCTTGGAAAACGATGCCCGTGTGTCCTTCAAATACTTGACGTAAAACAAATCACTTCATGGTCGCTGCCTGGAAATGTCATTGGATGTATGCAAAACATCTTGGACACAAACTACCCCCCCCCCCCCCCCAGAAAAAAAAAAGAGAGTCGGGATGTACCGTCACACCGTGAATTGGTTAAAAAAACAATACAAATTCACATTATGTGAAATAAAAAATTAATCGTGTATCAAGACGTAAGGAGAAGGCTGCGTAACTTCAGAAAGTCAGTGGTCATAACATGATACTATACACTCTTGTACAGTAGGTGGCGGTATGCGCCTAAAAACATCGGCTGTCAGCCGCTATTTAACTAACGTTTGTAGCGGTTCTTCAATAACTTCAAGAACTTGAACCACAGACACAAACAGTGTTTGACAACGTTTCTGTAACGAATTTTTTTTTCTTTCTGTTCTTCTGTTGTTTAATTTATTGATAGTTACCAAGGTTAATAAGACTAGAATTTTGTTTTTAATAACAGGAGTTCACTCTTTCTGAAAAAAAAATGCATTTTTTTATTTAAGTTCTTATAGAATCGTTGTATTTGGTCATAATTTTTCCATTTGAAAATATAAATAGTGCTAAAACTGTACTGTGAACAAAAAATGAATCGTTAATCATGTCGTGAGTTGAGTGTGTCGTTACATTCCAAGTAGAGTCAACTCTCCAATTCAGTGTTGTTGGTTTTTTTTTTTTGACGTTTTAGTCCAGACGCTCCTCCTGGGTCTCCTCCATGTTTCTCAGGCTCCTTGAACCTTTGTGTCACGCAGGTACACCACAGGCCATGTGGAGTGCATGTAGTGCAAACTGCGAGTCTGTTTGCAGCCCATGATGTGACATATGAACAGAGACACCTGTGTATTGACGAGCTGTCTCCACAAAGCCCGGCTGCCAGCTCTCACCACTTTGTTTGCTGTCAAAGACCCGAGTCGGCGGGGACAGACATTTATCTGTCAGTGTGAGTCTCAGGTTAAAACCAACTCCACATTGATGTAGACAGACACGGGGGCTTCTGTTCTTTTTCTCGAGGGACTCCTGCAGTCACAGTATTGTAATACTGTAATGATTTAGTTTTTAACTTCCATTTAATCGGAGTTGAAAGTTCTGACACTAATTGGGAAGTGGGTACTGAGTGAGGAAGGAGCTCGGACGAATTGTGAGGGCTAACAGACAACTCGAGTTCTAATATTCATGTAGCTATGGATTAATCACAATACATTGTGAATTAACTGTGTCTAAATCCGATTAACCGTGATAGTAATTAATGACAGATAATCACGATTCATTGAAACAATTCACCATTGTGTGATTTACACCTGATCTTATTTATGACTAATCCAAACAAATTCAATATTAATAATATGGAAAAATACCAGAATGACAGAAGCTCGATGAGCATTCGCACTGTCTATTAGGGATGTCCGATAATATCAGCAACTGATGTTAACATAGTTATGTAATATCCGTAAGTATCGTTATCATATGCAATACCTGGGTTTCGTCAAATGATTTGTGAACTGAAAGTAGTTTTGGGGAAAATTGGCTGTGGATGGGTCCCCAGAAAAAAAGTTTGGGAAACACTGGTTTACAGCACCTACAAAGTCAGGCTTTCAGGCTAACTGACACAGGCTGGTCTGATGAAAGCCTGACTTCCGACCTGAATATTAGACCCCACAGATCCTGCAGGTGGTTAACATGGTCTTTAAGCCTTGAGGCGCACTGGTGAAACAAAAACTTTTGTGTATCGACTGCATAAAATTAAAGATCAGCGTGTCGACTTAGAGCGCCACTGACTCTAACCAGCCGTTCAAAAGTGTTAAAATTTAAAATTTGATCAATTTTACAAGTTAACATGTTGATTTTGACAGCCCCCGGTTCAGGAGCTGAAACCTGGCCGATGAAAGGAGACACAGTGATGTCCTGTTATGTTGTGATCTAAGGCAGTTTTTTTTTCTTTTTCTTAGAGGAACTAAAAAAGATGCCTTTCACAGTACATGAGGTTATTGTTGTCAAAAAACTGTCAGTATCAAATATTAACAACACGAACAGCCTTTGGAGTTTCTGTTTTGATTTGTTTTCATGTGTGTGTTTCTTCCTCACTCCTGCTGTTTTACAAAGACTTTTCTCACATCCATCTGTCTGCAGGCCAGGCGGGCTTCCCCGTCTACAAGTATGTTCCATATGGGCCAGTGGGTGAGGTGATGCCTTACCTGTCTCGCAGAGCCCAGGAGAACAGAGGCATCATGAAAGGCGTCCAAAAGGAGAGGGAACTGCTGTGGAGGGAGCTAAAACGCAGACTCGCCTCCGGGGAGCTTCTCTACAGACCGGTTCACTGAAAAGGC
>NC_024328.1:11331128-11336128 GCF_000523025.1 Cynoglossus semilaevis
ACAGAATTTTTTTTTTTATTTTAATCTTCTTTGGCTGACAGCTTGTGGCTGTCTGTTCTGTCTTTCCCCGGACATTTACCTGCTGTCCTGAAGTTTTCCCACTGGCAGACTCTTTCTGCGCACCACTCTCCCATTCTCTGCCGGCCTTATCTCTACCTCAGCTGACGTCCGTACGCCGTGCATTTTTTACCTCTGCATCCTTACTTATTCCTGCCTTTATCTTCCCGTTGTCCAAAGACCTGTGGTATCCATCAACCGGGCATCTTTACTGCTCCAAAAGGACTCTCTAAAATGTCAACAAGACTCCGGCCGGCATCTGCTTTTATCACCCTGTTCGTCTTCCACAGGTGCAATAATAATAAACATAACAGGCTTGATTTAAATGGCAGTAAAAGAAAGACCAATACCTCCCACCTGTATTGTCTTTTCACTCCGGAGCAGCTCGGTGCCCTGTGGTGGATGTACGTCAGTATTTTTTTTTTGTTTGTTTGTTTTTTTGATGAGAAGGTATGGTTGATCTTTAGACCACATTATTCTAATGCTAAGAGCCTATTCTGTGTTGTTGCAATAGTTGAGGGGAGTGATATTCCTAGGAGCCGAAGTGTTGAAAAATTAACGTATTATTAATTGTCCTGGAATTTCCTAATAAGGAAATATTATTACTACTGTACTAGGGAATAATGTACTGTTTTTATTGTATTGCATTTGGGTGGTAAATTATGTCATTTTGTTTATTACTACTGTATTTTAGTATTTTTGAAGTAAAGGTGGGACAGTATTTAAAAGAATTACTGGAATTTATGAATGGCTTGGTTACCAACTAATCGTGAACATTTGCAATTTCTTTAAACTTCTCTATCAGTTTCTTTTAGTTTACTTCAGTCACAGAGCCACTACTACTCCATTGTAATTTTTTTTGGTTGTGAATTATGTGGTCCAGTGGTTCTCAGAGTGGGGTTGGGGGACCTTTGGGTGGAACGCAGCTTTGTTTTTATTTGGATGATGAGAACAGGAGTTTTGTGTTTTCAAAAAGTTCATCGCAGTTTAGACGCCATGGTTTCAATATGGATATGTGGCGCTCATCATGATCCGATCTACAAAAAGGGGGCGCTGCAGAAACAGTTTTGGAATCACTTGGCCTAGATAGATTCAATAAGACTGTGATCCCGCTTTACAAAAAAAAGACCATTCTCACCTACATTTTAGTGCCACCTGTTGGACTGTTGTGTGTGCATCACTTACATGTGTAGAAATAAAATAAAATAAATGTTTTTGAGGCCATTAATTTTTTTTTATTCCATTATTTCCACTAGTTGCAAAACTAGTTTGAAGCAGTTGACTCTGTTTCTCACTTCAGGCTGTTTGTGTGACTTGTTGACATTTGACCTCTAGCTATTTATTCATCTCATTTGTTTTTTCCAATTTTCCACTGTAAGATATTTCGACTGGGGGCGACGAAGCTTCATAACAATTGTGCTTTTATGTGAGTCATGTGTGTGTGTGTGTGTGTGCGCGCTCTACAGGCCGTAGTTTAATTACCTATGATGCCGTGTTTAGCGGAGATCGCAAAAATTGGACGCATTAATCATCACTCACATGTAACCTTTGTGGCTGTTAAGTTTTACTAAAGCAGCTCAGAGCTGAACTTAATTAAGAACCAAGCCACTTTGGACATAAGAAGCCTCTGTGGAAAAGCTCTGTCAACGAATCCCTTCTGATAAATCATAGCAACGTTGACCGTTTTACACCAGTTGAATGATGTTTCAGAAGCTCGAGGGTAGCTCGACAAGTCGCCTGAACCAGCCTGGCCTTAGCAAACACGTTGGACTTAACAGGACTTCGTCTTATGTAAGTACACATTAGAGCAAAATACATTTGTGTGTAATTATAAATCATTCTCCTAAGCTAAACTGTCCAAAATCTAGTCATAAAGTTAGTAAATAATTCAGGTTTTTCAACTACAGTACAACTTGTAAAGTCTTCCTTAAATGTCATCAACACCGATTCACACCAAGTGAATCTTGTGTTTCTCATTTTTTCACAGATTTTAATTTGAGTTAATTAGGTTTCCATTATTAGCGCTGAGCTAGGCTAAGCTCAGCCAGCAGCTACAGGAAGCCTCACGTCTTCCTGTCAGGCTTTATCTCCAGTGATAACATGACCAAGGCTGAGAAAATATTCTAAAATAGAAAAAGAATCTGTAGCTTTTCATCAGAAATATGAAAGTGTGTTAAAGCATTAACTTGAGAAAAAAAAGGTGTTAAGGAACATTTTCTGACAGGTTCACAGACACAGTATATCATATATGTTTCTAGTCTCTGTTTGCAGGAATCTTCCAACATGAACCAGAGTTGTCAAACCTGTCAACCTTGTTTAACGTGTGAAATATCACCTTGTCGTGACAAAAAAAATTCAAAAATTTTTGAAATTAGCGAACTGTCTTCGATCTTTTATTCACTCTAACTAAAAGTGTTATTTTCACATTTGTCTTATCATTAGGAAAGAAAAGAAGAAAAAAAACCACTGTTGTTGATCGGTGCTGCTGAGTGAGAGATAAATGATTCAGCTAAGATGACCCTTAAATCTGGAAGCAGTCCTGCAGAGAAGGAATCCCCCTCTGGACCAGAAACCAATGAGTGGTAAACACAACAGATGGGAGAGGCTAATGGTTCGATGCCATGACTAATCTCGTCTGTCTAAATAGTGAAGATGAACTTATCAAAAATTTGTCGACAGAGGGAGTTTGTGTACTCACCGTGCCAGTACTGCAATCTCTGAGAATGTCAGTTGCTGGCAAATATTAGGCTTTCCTTCTTTTAAGTTACAGATCTACACATCCAAAATAAAAAAATCCATTATTGTGTCAGTGTTATCCTCTCCCTTAAAGTCAACAAACATACACAAAATATGTTCAGAACGTTTAATTTTTTTATTTTATTTTTTATTTTTTTACAAACATCAATTTAACAAAAGTGGATTTAAACGATTAACCGTTGTTTTAATCATTGATTAATTTGAGTTAATCGCATGCAAAGCACTAATGATGATTAATCACATTCATAAATAGTCATTATTTATCCAGCCATCTGTGTTCGCACCTTTTTGTTTGTATCTCATTGAAATTATGGCATTATTAATATGACGAAAATACAGAGACAAATATTCAAAACTTCTTTTGTTCCTTTAAAGACAAAGACAATGAGTCGATCGCAATTTACCAGTAGATCGCAAAGGGAGTCTGTTAGAGCATGAGAAATAAATAAAAATATAAATATAATGGCGTGGAGGAGTGACCATGTACTGTAAGACGGGGGTATCCAAACTTTTTGAAACTGAGAGCAAGTACTTAGTAATACAAAGAGCTACTTGTTTGATACAGACTTCTGGAACAGCGTAATAATAATTAGTTCCGGGACATACAATAGTAGACACTCTTCTTACCATCATTGAATGCACCCATTTGAATATCATTATAAGTGGAACTGATTAAAAAAAGCACAGTAACAGTACCATTTTTCACCCTCTTGTTGACTAGTAAGACCATACTGTACCTCGTGGGCACCTTAGGTCAGTGTTTCCCAAACTTTTTTCTGGGTACCTATATTTTTAAAATCACAAACCTTCGCGACCCAAGTCAAAGATGATGTGAGACGACCCCCCCCAAAAAATCTCTTGTGACCCACCTGAGGGTCACGACCCAGTCTTTGGGAAACAAAGCCTTAGGTAGTCCCCAAGGGCTACCAGGTGACCCCGGGCATCACGTTGGTGACCCTTGCTGTAAGAGTTGAATCATACTCTGCCATACAGCAACATGTATTTTATCAGTATCCCAAGATATAATGTTTCAGGTAAGTTGAGCTTATATGAGTAAATATATATTTAATACTGTCATTGCAAGTAGTTCACTTCAGCCTCGTCCACCAGCAGCTCTTGACATTTTCAAAGACTTTAGTGGTTGTGCCGACCCTTTTTGTAAATTTTGTTTTTTCAATATTGTCCGACTAAAATAAACAATTCAATTACTCATATGTAAATATAACAACAACCAATACATTTTTTTCTCCCAGTTCAGAAGACAAAAACAGAACACATCACCGACACAAAAGGACAGAAACAGTCAGATTCTCCTTCTGTGAATTCATCAGTAGCGCAAATCAGTTTTTACAACTTTCTCCCCCTCAGAGTTTCTCACCTTTACTTGACACACACACGTAAACACTTGACGACTGCAAAAAGGCACACATGCAGAACTGCATTTGCACATGTAAACATAGCCCGGATAAATCTTATTAAGTCCGGAGCAACACGCAAATTTTGCACAAATTTAAGACACGGACTGTACGCCCGCAGCCACGCAGGCAGACTTCGACTCACGGTGCATTTTTCTTTCAGTCTGTGCAGAGAGACAATGTGAAGTAGCTCAGTGTTTTGATCATTAGTTTGGAACCATGGTGTGAGGCAACAGTGAGAAATTAGGCTGCCTACTCATGGCCACCTGTTGTTTTAATAAGAAAGAGAACAATTCTCTGTTTAGTGTGAGTCGGTCGCCCACCGCCCAGGAAACACAGCCGTGGTATTATGTATGCGCACGAGGCAGAATCCATGTCAGGGGATGTTTTTTATTCTCCAGCCTGAGCTCGAGAAAGTGGAGCACAAAGATCAAACAGTATGGAAATCCATCAGGTCTATCTATCCGCACGGAGAAACAGCAGCAACATTGTTTAAGGATTATTTTGAAGAAATAATTTCAACCTATAAAACAAACATAATTAATGATTAAGAATAATGTGTGACTTTGTTTTTTAGAAGAAAAAAAAAAACCTCCACTAAGAATAGCGACAATTTCATCAGTGCTATTTTTGGTTTAGGGAAAGGTCATATTGGTGGCGCTTTGGCCCAGAGGCAATGTCTCTGTCATTGGGGTGGAACCCTAAGGTTCACCTCCTGGGCAAGATCGAATCCCGGTTAGGGCGTTTGGTACTTTCCAGTGGACTCACCAT
>NC_024328.1:11341128-11354224 GCF_000523025.1 Cynoglossus semilaevis
ACAAATGTCTTTTAATGAAGATAGTCGAAAAGTTTTCAAATGAATAATAATAATAATACCTGTATATGTATATAATATATTCATAAATATATATATACATATATAGTATGTAAATATATATGTATATAAATATATAAGTACACACATATATTTGTGTGTGTATGTGCAGGGTATGTAAAAAAATATACATATATGTATAGGATTTTCTAATGAATAATAATAATACAATATGAATATGTATATGTGTATATAAACATATAGGTATATATGTACACATATTTGTGTATGTGTAGAGTATGTACAAATCTATATACACATACACTATATTACCAAAAGTATTCGCTCACCTGCCTTGACTCATACTATGAACTGAAGTGCCATCCCATTCCTAACCCAGAGTTCAATATGATGTCGGTCCACCTTTTGCAGCTATTACAGCTTCAACTCTTCTGGGAAGACTGTCCACAAGGTTGAGGAGAGTGTTTATAGGAATTTTTGACCATTCTTCCAAAAGCGCATTGGTGAGGTCACACACTGATGTTGGTCGAGAAGGCCTGGCTCTCAGTCTCCGCTCTAATTCATCCCAAAGGTGTTCTATCGGGTTCAGGTCAGGACTCTGTGCAGGCCAGTCAAGTTCATCCACACCAGACTCTGTCATCCATGTCTTTATGGACCTTGCTTTGTGCACTGGTGCACAGTCATGTTGGAAGAGGAAGGGGCCCGCTCCAAACTGTTCCCACAAGGTTGGGAGCATGGAATTGTCCAAAATGTTTTGGTATCCTGAAGCATTCAAAGTTCCTTTCACTGGAACTAAGGGGCCAAGCCCAGCTCCTGAAAAACAACCCCACACCATAATTCCTCCTCCACCAAATTTCACAGTCGGCACAATGCAGTCTGAAATGTACCGTTCTCCTGGCAACCTCCAAACCCAGACTCGTCCATCAGATTGCCAGATGGAAAAGCGTGATTCATCACTCCAGAGAACGCGTCTCCACTGCTCTAGAGGCCAGTGGCCAGTAGTGCTTTACACCATTGCATCCGACGCTTTGCATTGCACTTGGTGATGCGTGGCTTGGCTGCAGCTGCTCGGCCATGGAAACCCATTCCATGAAGCTCTCTGCGTACTGTACTTGGGCTAATCTGAAGGTCACATGAAGTTTGTAGCTCTGTAGCAATTGACTGTGCAGAAAGTCGGCGGCTTGCTTGATTTTATACACCTGTGGCCAGGCCAAGGGATTAGGACACCTGATTCTGATCATTTGAATGGGTGAGCAAATACTTTTGGTAATATAGTGTATATATGTACCAAACACACTTGTAATGAAACATGTTTTTCAGTCCATACGTATAACCTTATATTTTTTAATGCATATATTTATATATGTACCGTATGTACACATACTGTACTGGATATATTTGTATACATATATATTAAATATAAAATAAATATATATGTACGTATGTATTTCTATTACAGGCTAATGCACAAGTGCTAGTGGTATCCAAAATATGCTTAGAATATCTGAGGTATAAATGTTTGGACATGTGCAGAGGAGGGACAGTGGATACATCGGCAGAAGAATGTTAGAGATGGAGCTACCAGGTAGGAGACAAAGAGGAAGGCCAAAGAGGAGATATATGGATGCAGTGAGGGAGGACATGCAGATAGTTGGAGTCAGAGTAGAAGATGCAGAGAACAGGGAGAGATGGAAATCAATGATTCGCTGTGGCAACCACTGACAAAGGGACAAAGCTGAAAGAAAAAGAAGAAGAAGAAGACGATATCTCAGAGGCAGAAAGTTGAATGTTTAAATGTCATCCTTAAATGATCCGGGTTGAAACACACTCACAAAGACGTAATGAACGGTCCATTTCTGGGACGGAAAAGTCAAGTTCCTGAAACATTGGTGTTTTTTGTTTTTAAAGGCGCAGCTTCGATTTCCTTAAGATTTAATTGTTTGAATGAAGAACACAAAGTAACATATTTCTCTCATAATTAATTAAATATAATAACGACTTTGTCTTATAGAGAGTATGTTCTAAGTCTTTACTTTTGCGTCACATATATATACATATACATATACATATAAATATACAATATACATATAATATACATATACATATACATATACATATACATATACATATACATATACATATACATATACATATACATATACATATACATATACATATACATATATATTTACATACAAGCATATACAAGTAAATATAAATTTATCTGATTAAAATGTTGTGATAGCACAAAGGGAGACAAAAGCCTCATCGTTGCATATTTTATATTCGACACAGCAACTGAAGTGAACTGTATACTGTTTTTCCCCTGGAAAATAATATCGAAAGCTGTCACTTATTTTATACCAAACCACACAAAAAACAAAACTCCACTAAATTCCCATAAGCATGATTTTTTTTTCCTTCTAAATGCCATCCAATCCTTTTCACCAACATTTAATTGATGACTGAACAAGTGGTGATTTGTGAAAAATGTCATCTCAACTAGTCATAGTTCTGATTATGTTGCTGCGAGCGGGCCGGAGAATAATGAGGCCCACCAGCCCACATGACTACAACAGAGGAAAACTACTAATGCTTTTCGTGTACTTTCAACACAGCGTAATGAGAATTCAGAATCGCTATGCACTGAGTCTGACGGATGAACTTTGTTCACATACTCACTTCATGGTTCCACATTGTTGTGGAACAACAATGTGGAACCGATGCCCCATGGTGGGGTGTCGGATGGCACTTTGGCTTAACAGCAAAAGATTGCAGGTTTGAGTCCCAGAGTTTACTCTTAATGGAATGTTCTCAGCATACCATATTTTCCGGACTAAAAGTCGCTCCAGAGTATAAGTCACACCAGAAAAAAAAAAAAAAAAAAGCATAACAAAGAAGAAGAAGAAGAAGAAGAAGAAGAAGAAGAAGAAGAAGAAACATATATAAGTCGTGCCGGAGTATAAATTGCACCAGTGCCCACTAGTGGCTGTCAGGGTAAAAAAAAAAAAAAAAAAACACGTACATTTTCAGTGGTACAGGAGTAGCAGATACTGGTACACATGCTTAGAGTGCCCTTTTGCAGCTGTCAGTGTGAAAATAACTAACATGTGAAATTATATATTTTTTATTATATAAGTCACACCTGAGTACAAGTCACAAACCCAGGACGAAAAAAGTGTGACTTTTTTGTGGTCTGGAAAACACAATCTGTCTTTTACCTACAGACTACAAACGTGCATCATATCACCATTTAGTCTAGGTTTGCGTCTTAGCCAGGCTATCAGATGACGTTCATTGTATTTTAGTTTTTCAAGGCGAGCTGAATCTGAACAGTCATGTCACGTTTCACCCGAATTTTCTGTCACCGTAGCGAGACAGATGTCATAATTCTGTGCCAGTGGACGCGGCAAAGAAAAGGTAAACCATGGATCGAACCAGCACGCTGACACTACTGAAGAAAAAGAAAGAACAAGATTATGGATTTGAGGTAGTGACAGGAAAGCTGGCTTTTACCTCCCTGAGATTCACACTCAGGGGGGCAAAAACTGGAGAGTGACAGCAACTGCCCCAGGAGCAAGGAGACTGGAAGCCCTCTGACTGAGAAATCGACCGTAATTGATGGACATTGATTTCATAATAACTCTTAAACTGATCGACACATTTAAACCTTAATGTAAATTGTAATTGAACAACAAGACCTTCTGTCTGCGGACGGTCGCCGACACAGAGAGCAGGCTGTAAAACAATGTCAAATATATTGCTGGTATTCAGCTGTGTGACCTACCTCTGTCAGTGCTCAGCACATTCAAATATATACACAACTATGGGTGAAATTCAAAGATAGTACCTGTCAATCACAAGTGGTGACTATTCACACAATTCCTCAGATACGGGCCAACATAGATACCATAACGTTTTGCTATCATCACCTCCACAGACGTCATGTGTATCACCTTGGGTCATGTCCCGAGGCTACAGATCCCATTATAGGTTTACAAGCTGTTCATTAAAGCTGATCATTAGGCAGGTGTATGGCAGGCACAATGAGATAATTGATGACCTAATGCAAGAACCTGTGATGCCACAAAGACTTGGTGCCAGCTCACAGGTGGTGACTGTAATTGTGTCAGTCACTGATTGCGATTAAGAAAAGTCCTATAACGATATTCACATGATTGTTATACAAAAAAAAAAAAAAATCAATTTTGATCAATTTTCAATCAAATCAATTTTGATGAAACTATAGTTGATAAAGCCTTTGTTTTTCAATTTGCCACAAACTCCTCGTCTCATTTTCAGGCTAGCAGCTTCAGGCTACAATACTTGCCTGCACCATAAGACACTCAAGCTCTCTGTCCAAAATGTCAGTAAGTTGAGTTGCATGGCGGGTGATGGAGGAGACAGGTTGTCACTTGGAGGAAAATGTGTGACGTTGATTTGATCCCTTGTTGTCCATCATGAAAGAGTGCAGAGCTGAATGAGTGACAAGCTCATAGGTGTTGGAAAGTGATGCATCTGCTGTTTACACAGGCAACAGACAGGGAAACAAGCTGTTTGTGTCTCTGGGGACACAAAGTTTGTGCGGAGGAAGACCAACATTATCAGCGTTGGACTTATGGACCGAACAGTTTAAGAGTCACATTACAAAATTCAAAGAAAGAAGTACCAAAAAGCAATTATTGAACAGATTTATTAGCGTCTATGACTTCTTAGACTAAAATATACAATAATGATAATTATAAGAACATGTTTTATTTCATATTTGGTGAAATGGGCCACGTGGTGGAAAATGTTGTCAGACCACTTGAATTATAACAAGAATGTCACTGGTTCGATAATTCTGTTAGGAATTTCATAGCATGTTCTCGTTGTTTCTCTCGGTACTCAAGTTTCCCTTCACTGCCCATTGACACTTGGGAACTCAGAAGGGCCCAAACAACTGCCCCCCCCCCCCTTTGCAATTCCTTCCTCCAAACCTAACAACACCTTGCAACTGGGATTACCTCAAACGCACCCTTCCTTACACATACAATCCCTCCCTCGCGACCCAACGACACCGCAATGTCCTAAGCAGTAACCATATTCGTCGGAGGGCCAGAATTCTTCTGGACGGACACATTGGGGGTCAGACGCTCAAATAAAATGACTTAAAAATCACATTTTTGACTAAAATTATTATTTTATGTTTATTATTGAATACAGTCGCGGGCCGGATTTGACAATTGGGCAGGCCAGATTTGGCCCGCTGGCCGCCCATTGATAATCACTGCGGTAGACAATGTATGGGTGAATACATTTTCATGTTTTAAACATGTTGGAATACGTGTTGATGTTTTCAAAATATCTTAGTAATTAAATAGTGTTGCTTTAGACCAGCGTTTCTCAAATATTTTTTCTGGGGACTGATATTTTAAAGTCACAAACCTTTGCGACCCAAGTCAATAGACATTATTCATAAACTCCTGAGAAATATGATGCGAGAAGACCCAAAAAAAATCTCTGCAACCCACCTCAGGGTCATGACTCAGTCTTTGGGAAAGAACGTTTTAACTAGTAATCTTTTTATATCCAAATATTGTATTCAAGTATTCAATTCAAAAAAAAATTCAAGGTTGTGAAAAACCATCTTGTGGTAGTGAACTGCGTAGAAGTTTCTAATGATTAGCCAGGCTTTAAGTGTGTGGATTTACTCGAGAGGGGATGAGGTCAATGGTCACCTTGACCTTATCAAAGTAAGAACAGGTGGAGAGAACAGAAACTGGGGTTAGGGCAGCGGGCATGTTTGCTCAGACAGGAAACAGCGTCTGGATCTCCTTCACTTCCTGTGCATGTGTGACGCAGAATTTATGGCGGGATTCAGGAGGATTACGGCCGAGAAAGTTGACGGCCTGGCATTTACTAGTGTTTGATACTGGTGTTGGTATTTAGGTGTCACTCGTCCACTTCCTATATGAGTGGGAGATAGAGGTGTTTGAGTGGAGGAAGGAGGGTGGATGTGTTGCGTGCATGAGACCTGTGGTGGTGTTGAGCCATAAAGCAGATGGTGCAGTTGGTGCGTGGGTGTTCTTATTTCAATAAGACTGAGATCATCCAGCAACTGTGGAAGTTCAGGAATTCATGTCTTCATTGATGAGTCCGCTGCCCACTGACACTCGAGCAGCTTCAGGCTAAACTGTCGGTATACGGCACCGCTGGCCCACATACAAGGCCACGTATTGATGCAAAGTTTAGCTCCATGATCCTACAGGCTTCACATTCTATAGGAGCATGAAAGTGACACATCCTCATCCTGCCTTGTGGATGACACTGTAAAAGAACGAGGTTAGCTGTTAGATGGAAATACAAGTTGTCGGAGCGCAGCTATTCCTGAAATAGGTACAACTGTCGAGGAGCAATGTTGCCACTGATAGCTAGTGAAAATACTCATAGACCAGGTACAGTAGAACCGTCCGAACGTCATTTGTTTCCTAGTACTATTTTTGTAGAACATTCGGTTCCTGGAACTGCTTTCCATTTACTCTGTGGACTGTCTGGGTCACCAACAAAGACTGTGTTTCCTTTAGGCCTGACACTCCCACCCATGACAAAATTGTAACGTGGAAAGACATTCTTATTGGTTTTAATTTGGAAATATACATCTGCAAAGAGGCCGAATAACTCTAAAGCTAAAATCAACACTTTGTGAATTCATTGTAAACACGTTTTCATTTTCACATGGATGTTAGTAGTAAGATAGGATAAATATATTAAAAAATATATATTTATCTATATATTTATTACTTGTCTACCACATTCACAGATTACTGCGAATTCCCAGTCAACTGTCACTTGATGTATGTCAGTGAGAACCAACAGCAATTTCTCCACATCTGTGTTTATAACAGCAGGTATGTTATTATTGCAGAGAGGGGAGGGGTCAGATGGTTCTGTTCGAGCCTGGGGTTTTGTGTCGGTGCATTTGCCATGTCTTGGGGCAGTTGGATTATCTGTGACTAATGACTGATCTTCTTTCATGTGACGGCAGTAGTTGCTACCTGGCCTCAGTGCTCTTCATTGTCCAGGTTAAAGGAAGCAGGCAGGAATTTTTGAAAAAAATCATTTGAAAAACATCTACCAATTTAATATAATTAAATACATACATTAAATATATATACATATATATGTTTATTCAGTGGCCCTTTGGCACAGAGGCAATGTCTCTGTCATTGGTGTGGGACCCCAGGGTTCACCTCCTGGGCTAGATCGAATCCCAGTTAGGGCGGTTGGTACCTTCCAGTGGACTCATCACCTGCAGGAAGGTTCAGGGGGGGGGGGTTGGTACGGTGTCTACCACATTCACAGATTACTGCAAATTCCCAGTCAACTGGTCATGTAGTCCATTGTTTCCCAAATACTTGGTCGCGACCCTCAGGTGGGTCATAAGAGATTATTTTATTTTTGGGTCATCTCGCATCATGTTTCTCAGAAGTTTACGAATAATGTCTATTGACTTGGGTCGTGAAGGTTTGTGACTTTTAAAATATGGGTCCCCAGGAAAAAAGTTTGTGAAACACTGATGCTATAATGTTAGCTCTGGTGTCAGAATAGCTTCTGTATGTAAATAACGCAGGGAAACCTTTTCCCATCATGTGCATTTATATTCCTGATATCATACAGTCATAGTATTCAATGGGGGGAAAATGCATCATTAATACATGTATGAACCAATTACACCACAAATCAATTATTTAATTTCCCCATGAATTAACCATCCAAGCAATCACCCTCGTATGAGTCACTCAATCACGTTCCTGCAGTTAGAGGCTTCTGCTGTTGATCTAGCAGAAGCCTCTAACTGCTTTCCCCCTGACACTGTTCTGCCCTTTTCCTCATCTCAACAGAGGAGTGAGATGGCAGAAATAGTGGAAACGCGGTGTCTGATGTTCCTGCCTACAGGGTAGCCAGGGGCTAATTCTCATCATTACTTGCATGTTCTGAAAGTATTCTACTGGGCCCTGTTCTTGAGACACTACTGGTAATTTCAGTATGTTTGGTTTATGCCTGTAATTAGCTCCAACAGAAGAGTTGCAGAAGCTCAGGTGTCAGGAACCCGGATCGTTTCAGGGGACCTTCAGGTCCCAGTCAAAGGGACACTCCTCAGTGGTGGACAACACGCTTATTCTTATCTTATCTCTCTCTTGTTCTCTTTTTCTCGCCCTCTGTCTCTCGCTCTTCTCACTGCCCAAAGCGAGCATATGTGCCTTGAAATTATTACGCTTTTGGCTGTAAGCTAGAACCCCCTGGGCTTCGACCTATGGTGTTGTTGTGGGCTCCTGCACATACGTAGCTCTTTATAGAACTCAAGGGGTTGTCAAAGAATTACTGTTGCTGCGGGCTACTGTAATCATTGTTGGATTCTGGAGAGTTGCTTGCCTTCTGTACCACTCCAAACAGAGCTCAGTGGTACACAGTCCATTCTGGAATAAATATGTGTACATCATCTAGAAGTCAAGTCTTAAAAACAGGTTCTCAAAATAAAATTACTTTCATCTACGGCAGTGTAATGTGATCAACATTTTTATTGCGATTAATTTCAAAGCGGCTGTATTAATCGCAGTTAATCACGATTCATTTCTTCACCTTGATTGATCACAGTATTATAATACTATATGTATAAGTATCACAAAACAGTGTTTTGTTTTTCTGTGTCTCACTGGAAGAGAATGATAGCACCAGCAATACTAGTGAGGGTCTGGTAAAACCCATCCGGGGCCGTGTAACAAACCTACTGTTATCCACTTCCTGTTGAGGTGAGGTGACTTCCCTCGGGGCTCAGAACTACCGTTCTGAATTTGAATCGTTCATATTCTGTGAATCTTATTTTTTTACTGGCCCATTAAAATGTAATCAAACCCATCTGTATTATCGGCACATCACATAACCATAACCACAGCGATGATCGTCGCACTTTACCACCATCTAATCTGCATTCATGTGCGGAATCATCTGTGGCCACTGCTGCATTATTATCCAGCTCTATCAGCTCCAGACCCTGTGGTCATTCTCTCGTATCAGCCCTCCATCGTTGTGGTCCGTGGTCATTCTGATTCCTGGATTTTTTTTATGGGTTCTAATCTCCGAGCTGGAAATAAACCCTCTGGCATTTGTCCATCACAGACATCATTTAAAGATGTCACTGGTTCAAATGTTGGGACTGATGGGACTGATGAATTTGACATCCTCCTTATTCTTAACAAACTCTTCTTCCTCTCTCACACTTGACCTCTGTCTTTATAGAAATCAAAACATAGTAAAAAATAATAACACTCACACACACAACACTTTTTTTTTTGCCAAATCCTAATCAACAGCATCGTTTGATTTAATCAAATCATCCTACCTTCCATCCTATTAGAGTTTCCCAAAGTGTGGGTTTGGCACTATTCAAGGGGGCGGCAGGGGGCGGAGCAGCTGGAAGAAAAATTAATTTAAATTTTTGTCGATGTCCACAAATATAAACACCTGTCTTATACAAAACAACCAAGGGGTTGGACTACAATCTAACCCTTTTTAAGGTTGTCCTTTTATCATAACCTTTGGAAGAATTTTACACTTCCCTGATGCGGACCAACCTTGGGAATTAAAGATCAACTGGTATCGAACCGAGACCCATCCTGGTGGTCGACGGGAGTCCTACCACTAACCCCAGCTCCTACACTAATTCAGGAAAGAGAGTCTGTCGTATTCCCCAGACTGTTCTGAGTGTTTGAGGAATACTTAAATAATAACATGAATGTTTTAGCATCAATGAACCGAAGCTGATCAAACAACACCTGGTTGACTATTTTAAATCACACTAAAACCTTATAGTTGTTTTTTATAAAAGCTGAAGAAAGCCTGATCAAAAAGAGCAAAACCGTCAGTTTTTACATCCGTAGCAAACAAATTCCCCGTCGTAGTAATTTTACAGCACCTGTGATCCATCACTGACTTCAGGGGCAATTTTTTTTTTACACATTGGTGAAAAACAAAATTAATGTTACACTAATTACACCAATGTTCAAAACTTGTTTTTGATGTTTTTCTATTTCTTTTGAAAAGCCATATCATCCGTCACACTTCATGCCCAAACCTCTCCAGGCAACATGTCTGATGAGCAATTATCCACTAATTGCAATTGATAAACACATCTGCCAAACTGAATGTATTTTTCAGCCTGGTTTATTAAGAGCATGGAGGATCACATCAGGCAAACGCACGGCAAACGTGCAAAAATCTAACTTTCTGCTGCGGAGGTGGGCAGTTAACACTTCAGATGTTTGCAGTCTCATAACATTTCTGGCACTGAGGGCAGTTGGAAATTCAGCCCGAGCTGAGCTCTGTGCGGTACGGGTGGCTGGAAGCCATTAGCGCATTCCGTGATGTGCAGATATTCTAGCCTCTCTTAAGTGGCTTTGCAGGGCAAGTGACATGCTAACATGCATAATCTGCCAATGCTGAGCTGTACGTACTATGTACTAAGTATCTCATCACACTACATGTCATTACTTAGGCTGTGTGGCTGCTGCGAGGTTTGGTGGCAGCTGAAGTGAGGAGAGAGCTTGTTAAAGACGTAAACAAGGGCGATATGAATTGTTCGAGAGAACAGTGTACAGCATCCGATTTCTCTGGACAGAACTTAACTTCAAACTTTAGTCCTTTAGCTCCATTACCTTTGCACAGTTACATTATCATACGGGCCATGTATTTTGTTTAGTCCGTTATGTTAGCAACCTCTTTACACCATGTGTTAAGTTATTCATCATTTGTTCAACAACTCATGTAGATAATTATTAGGGCGGCCAAGTTAGTTAAACTGAATATTCAGTTGACTGCGGGTTTATCAGGATTAATCAGGAATAATTGTGATTGTAATTAATTATGATTAATCAACATCAATATATGCGATCAAAGAAACCCTGCAACTTTCTGGATATTTTTGGAACCGAAAGACAAATAACACAAGAGAGATGTTTGTGACCAATTGAAAGGTTGGAATTATCAATTAGTAAAAATGACCACGCCATGAATTAAAAAACTTATAGTGATCCTAACAGTGGCTTGTTGAACACTTTTAAACATCAGTGAAGTTGTTGTCCTCAACAATAAAAATCAGTTAACAGTCCCTCACAATTTATTTGACAGTTGTGTCAGTCAGCCTGTCACATGTTGACTCACTAACTGGTCTGACACAAGCCATTGGTCTGACCTGAAATGAAAACCTCCAGAAACACATGCTGGAAGATGAGATGATACTCTAAGATCGAGGTTTGTATCGTCTACCGGAGCAAGGATAAGCAGATTGATGGTGGAATTATCAGATATACAGTTCACGCCATTCTCCTCAAGCTTTAAAATGCTCAGATTAGATTCACAATGATTCACACATGAATTAACAAGATCACCTATATTTATCTATGTGTGTCACCAGATACCGTACCATGTAGCCAGATACTGTTGCTGCTCTGATCTCTGGCCTTCTGTGCATGTTAAAGTAGTGATTAATGGCTTTCATATTATTTCTGGCTGCCAAATTGTTCTCACCAGTTCCTCAGCGGACAGAGGTTGGTGCAGTTTAACCTTTGCTCACTCTCTTCCTCTCTGGACTAATTCTCTCTGTGCCAAGACTGATTACACTAAGAAACAGGCATAAATCATACTTTGTCAATCTTTGGACTCATTCATTATGATCAGGCTCCTCACGTGGCTCGGCAGACACGCTGATCTACAAGGGCACAAAGAACAACCTTCAGCGTCGGTCGTCTCGCCGGCCAAAATACTGGGTGATCCCGACACCATCTGACTCTGTGAACGTGTTAATGCCCGTGTCTGCTGTCTAATGGTGAAGTGCAGTACTCTTTTATTTGGATTAAAGGATAATCAGTGTGACGTACTGCTGTCTTTTACACTTGCATAACTAGGTTTCCCATCTGAAACACACTAGTGTCACAGAACTCCCCCGCAGTATCTGCCTACACGTATTCCTCTTCCTGAGACAGCGAGAGGGAGAAAGAGAGGACCAATGAGGACTGAGGTTCCACATCCAGCCAATTACATTGATGGCTCGCTGCTGCACCAGCACAAGCGTATGTTTACGATCTCATTATAACCACACTTCCTTGTCGTGATGCGGAGCGTTTCATAATTATTTCGAACCAGGCGTAATTCCCAGGCTTTTCTTTTGGCACACATTGAAAAGAGCGTGCCCGCACAGAGGGGCAACTTTAATTGATGTTGTCAACACATGTGACTCAGAATTGCCGGTGGCGGGTCACACTTCAGGTGTTAGGCGACAAAAGCAGGGAGGTGGGCTGAACACAATGCCATTCTGGGGAATTCATTGGGACTTGTCATCTATAACATAAGACGGTGTGAATGTGGGTGGAAATTGACAAGACCCCTACATCATGATTGTTTTTTTCTGAGTTGAAAGAAAAAAACAAATGGTACCAGCTTTTAGCCAATGCTCACAGATGCATCGGTACTGCAGCTGCCACGTTCAGGCCTCATGTTAACACATGAAAATTGTAGTGGTCTAAATTGGAACTGCAGTAGAAATGACACGTATAAATGAGAACATAGATTGTCATGTGTGATCCAAGGCATAAAGCAGCTTTTGACCCCCCTTCAAACATCCATACTTCAAACCTTTATTGAATCTCCTTTTTTGGGCAGTCACTGTACTCCATTATGCTGACAACATGTACCAAGGTCCAACCACCATCACTTGATGTATGTCAGTGAGAACCAACAGCAATTCCTCCACATCTGTGTTTATAACAGCAGGTATGTTATTATAACAGAGAGGGGAGGGGTCAGAGTTTGGTTTCTGTTCAACCCTGGGGTTTTGTGTTGGTGCATTTGCCATGTCTTAGGGCAGTTGGATTATCTGTGACTAATGACTGATCTTCCTTCATGTGACAGCGGTGGTTGCCACCTGGCCGCAGTGCTCTTCATTGTCCAGGTTAAAGGAACCAGGCTGGAATTTTTGAAAAAAATCTACCAATTTAATATAATTAAATACATACATTAAATATATATACATACATATATATAT
>NC_024328.1:11354457-11358358 GCF_000523025.1 Cynoglossus semilaevis
ATATATATATATATATATATATATATATATATATATATATATATATATATATATATATATATATATATATATATATATATGCATAAATAAATATAAATATCAAATATACATAAATATATATATTTATATATATTTAAGAGCAGAAGAATCAGGAAAAGCCCAGACACTGGTCATGGTTTACACTTACAGTAAATAATGTAATTGTGTCAGAATACTTATGTTAGCGGCGCTACAAAAGGGAAGCTTTAAAGACCATCCTCCAACAGGTTCAGATCAAATGTAACGTGACTTATGAATATTCATGGCTGAGCTGCACACTGCAGTCTTGTATAGCGTGATCACTAAAAGTGGAATATATCATCATAGAAACATGATTTATTTACATGCGTTCACAGTACAAGTAGACATGTCTTTAAAAAGATATATAACCTTGATTCTCACACATATATAGCACACATACAGTATTAACACATATCATGTGACACAACCAAGTATTATCTCCTCAGCTTTGGACGCTTCCCTTTGGGTTTATGTACAGTACACAGTGGGTCGGTGCAGAGATGGGATTCATGTCCATGTGCAGCCAGACGAATGTGTAACTGAACTTTCTGGCAGAATTGTCACCTTGATTGGGTTAATCAGCTGCGAAAACAGCCAATGGTGGTCCTCCCATTTCCAAGCATCAGCACTCAGCCAGTCATCCGGTTGCTAAGTGAAAGTGAATCTCCATCAATAATGATTAGCCAGTGTCGGGCACGCTGTCTCACAACTCTCTCTGACTCTATGGATATAAATGGTTGTTTCTTTTCTACCAATATGCAGCGTAATTACTCCGACTGAACTGTTAATCTGACCAAAGAAACTTAGTGTGACTTCACCTAAACCTTTATACAATTAATCTAATCTGCCTTTCAGTTCAGCGGCATAGCCACGTCTTGAAATTTAAAGCTAATTCCTGTGTTTTCTATCAGTAAAGTAGTTCATACTTAACAAAATACATTTTGTTCCCCACTAACATTAAAATAAAACAGTATATTTTCCCCAATAAGATTAGCCACTGGTTAGCTAAAGCCAAAACTATGCAGTACAAATGGCGCAAAAATTGAATTTTAAATTTCACATCCCAGATTTTCAGACACGTACACCCTCTCAAACACACAAACAACAGCTTGGTTCAAGGGTATCACTTCTGCCCTCTCTGCCCCACACAATCCCCAGGATTGTAGTAACATAAAACTCTTCCCCCGGTTCCTGACTGTCCTAGTAATCTCCAGTTCGGAGCCACAATGTCAGTGTTTTTGAGCCATTAATTTAATGCTGTGCAAAAACCCCCCAAAAACAATAAGAATCCTTTTACGCACTACTTGGAGCCCAAGTACCTTCAACGTTAAGTGAACCACAGGCTTAAAAGCACCATAGAAGTAATTACCTTCCATGATGAAAATAGCTTTCGGAGCTTTTGGAAACTGTGTGTAATTTCCTGTTGTTTTGTGCTGGTCTAAATGTACCTTTTTCAGTCACACAGTGCCGTCATTTCCTTAAGAGCTACCGGCAAGATATCAGGCTGGTTTTTCTCAGCTTGTTGCCTAACAGTAGCTGAGCAGACTATGCATGCATGGCTCACTGCCTGGAAGCAAAAAATAACCTGTTGTATGCTGTGCCCATTGACTGTGACAGTCAAGGTGAATGGACGAGGGAGAAAATTTGATCGTCCCCACCCACGGAGCTCGTCACACCTCCCAAACTCCCCCACACCCCCCACCCCATTACAGTTGTTGAAAGCTTTTGTGTATGTGCAGAAAATGAAAAACAAACACGGCTAGACCTCGTCTGAGTTAAGCTACGGTAAAAAGGCAGCGAGGCAGCCTCGTCAGAGCGTATTAAGGATCCGTGCGCGACTTTCATATTCCTCATTTAGCTGCAGATATGCACTGAACTGAATTTCTCTCTCTCACTCACTCACGTTTGCACAAATCATATTTATGTTGCGCCATGTTATACATATGCACACAGTCCATGATTCAGCTCCGAGGGAAACCAATTTCCTTAGCACACCGTAACTAAAGTGTTTGCAGAAAAAAGAAAATGGATAATATTAATGTGCAGTGCACACTGTGTGGCAGAATGGATATTGAATCATTCCTTCACAAGCTTGGAGAAAGGGAGAAGGGGGAGAGAGAGGGGGAGAGAGAGAGAGAGAGAGAGAATAAAGGCAGCCACAGTAAGTACAATGACACTGGTGGGCCTTAAATGGCTGCATTTTAACCCCCACCCTGTTTGGCAAAAAACGGCGATGGTCATTGATGGGCATTCAGATTGCAGGCTCATTTCAAAGATCAGTGACAGATTATCACTTTTTCCTCGTGAGCTACTGTGTCTATTTACCAAGTGCAATTTCGGAAATGGCTCCCCCGGTGACTCTTGGGCCAGCGGTCCCTGAAGAGAGTGAACCAATAATTCCTCTGAACAAATAGATAGCGGGTTAGCCAGAGCATGTCTGGGGTGGCACAAACCCAACAACACAAAGCTGGCTGTTTGGCAGCAGCCAGGCTGCCTCCGTGACATGCTCAGGAGGATAGAGATCAGAGAGACACGCAGAGCACACACAGGCACACAAATGAGTGTGTGTGTGTGTGAGAGAGAGAGAAAGAGCTGCGAATACTGGGGCGAGAAAATAAAGACGAGGGAGATGAGACGGTATGTACTTTATGTGCGGAAGAAATGCACTGAAGAGAAGCCAACATGATGAAGATGGAGGAAAATTATCCTTCGTCTTTAACCCTCCCGTTGTCCTTCGCATTTTTGTACACAGCGTTTGTCCTTGCAATGATTTTCATCTTGTCCCAGAATATGAGTATTAATGAATATGAGAAAAATTGGGCACAAAGCATGCAGCACACACACACACACACACAGCCACAAAGACATACTGGGTCTAGGTGACCTGGTGAACTAAAATTGTCCAGCGGGCTGGAAATTTGATCCCACTGAGCCATCCCCATTTCTGCTGAAGAGTGTAATTCAGAATTTCATTTATTAAACAGGTGGAGACTTTTTGTTGCATACGACTCTGTAGTTCACGACCAGATCTAAGATGACTCTAATCCATGTTTACTCGCAGCTAAGCACAGCCACCTGCTCTCATTAGTTAGTAGAGCATAGAAACTGACAGAATCATCCTGCCTGGGTCACTGCTTTGCCTTTCATTTACATATACAGTATATATACACATATACATATATACATATATAAATATACACACATATACATACACATATACATACACATATACATACACACATATATGCATAAATATATACATATGTGTATAGATAGATAGATAGATAGATAAATAGATATACACATATATACATATACTGTCATATATACATATACTGACATATATACATATACTGTCATATATACATATACTGTCATATATACATATACTGTCATATATACATATACTGACATATATCACATAATCATGTCATATTTATTATTAATCATTAAATATGTGTATCATATGTGAATTGATCAGTATATTTGTCTATACATATATATCTTAAATACACATATATACATAAATATATTCACATATATACATGGATATATACATATATACACATATATATACATATATATATATACACATGTTTATATGTAATCACATATACACTGTATAACACACATATGATAAATATAACCTGACATATTCCGCCTTAATATCAGTGTGTACTTTGTACTTCATTGACGCCGTAGCCACAGCTACTTGCGTTTGACAAGCTGTACTTTCTTTAGCATGTTACGCACCCTGTTCGACTTTTGGTGACCTGTTATACGCTTCACTTACTTCAGGCCACGGTTTAAATAAGGGTTGAGGAGCCCGAGAAGACAGCAG
>NC_024328.1:11358382-11380189 GCF_000523025.1 Cynoglossus semilaevis
GGCCCCAGCTACAGAAGCCCTTTCTGATGGTTCCAGTGAGGAGACAGTGCAGGTGGTAGAACTTCAAAGCTACTGGGATAGACAGCATTTTTTTTTTTTTTTTTTTTTTTTTGGAAGGGGGCGGTTTTTCTTTCATGAATATCAATGCAGTAATATTTATATCACAGTGATTTAAAGATACTGAGGGTTGAATTGGTTCCATAAGTGAATCCCAGATTCCTGTCTGAACCAGAACTAGGTCCAATAAAGACTCTTGTCGGGCTCCACCTATCATGATGGCGTTGAAGACAAACGCACTACTATGGCGTTAACCTCCGGGTGCCTGATCCGTCGTTGAACCAAAAACTCTTTGAGCGTCAGTTGTTAAGGTGTTGAAAAGTTCAACATGTTCTAAAAATAAAGTGATTCCTGAGGAGAAACCAGACAGCTGCAGAACCACTTCTTCAACACCATGTATCACAGATATTTTTGTAGACTGAACGTCTTCACGTTCGAGCTACACGCCAAATAACCTCAGAGACACCCCAAAGGCCCTGACAGGGTTTGGGGTATTATTATCGGATATAAACTACAGCCTAGTGCAGTCTGTATGGGCTACAGTGCAGTTTTCTGGTACTGGTTTTTAACAGAACTCAAGGTCCAGTTGTTCAATTCAGGATCCAGACTCAGATCAGATTTTTTGCTAACATCCAAGATTTTGCTGATTTACATTATGGCATCGTTGTTTACGTTCGAATGCAGATTTTCCATTACTGTGTTTTTACGGAATCAAACATGGGGGCAAGAGAAAAAAAAAGCCAATTTCATTATCAAAGTCAATGTGAAGGAAACTAAGTTTTAGGATCTTGAAGATCAATGTTTAGGATTTCAGGGTTGAAGTTTCACAGGGTTTGAAAAGACATTTAACACCGTGCTCCGTCGGCTCTTTCTAATTTGCACAAACGGCTCGTTAACATTCAGGAAACATTGCCTGGCTTCAATTCGCCAAAGCATTTACATTTAAGTGACTTTAATTTTGCTGTTTTGTTTTGTTAGGGGTGCATATAAATGGCGATTTTTTACCACTTGGCTGAAACCCAGGGCTCATCAAGCACCCGGCACAGAACGCGGCTGCAGCTTTGTGAGAACCCTCCAGATGACACAGTGGTTGAATTTGCTCCGGCCTGCCAGACATAGTCAATGTGTTTCAGCACTTTGCTGTTGTGAATGTGAACGTTCAACGGTGACACCGAAAGTGATCGCTTAATGAACATAGAAAATAAAAAGAACCAAACAAACCTGCTCCTGTCACCCCCTGAAGGAAGCAGTTTCATTAAATCCTGGATCAGTGCTGAATGACGGTCAGTCAGACGGGGGGGTTGAAGGGGGGATGAGGCTCTGCCCCAAAATCAATTTACCACTCCACAGCCCACTATTGCTCCATCCACTGGTTTTCTTTTATACTTGCCTGAAACCTTAATTTTTTGTAAATGCATATCTGATTGTGAGAGAATGGACCTGGAGACAATGCCAGGCCTTTGAGAGGAAACAGCTTTCACGTATTCTTCATTACATGTTGGACGTGACAGTCCTCTAATCTACTGGGCTTGTTTTTTTTGTTTTTTGTTTTCTGTATCTCTGATCTCACACCAATCTGTTTTAGTGGATGAATCAGACAAATTTCATTCTGCCCTGCACATCGCTGCCCCACTGGTTGTCAACATCAGTCCCCGCTCCTCCAATAATAACCACATGTTATCCGCAGCTCTGCCACTGTTTGTCTGACGCACTCACACTCACACACTTCTCACCTGCTGCTTCAGCCTACGACAGAACCGTGGATAAAGTGTCTCGTTTGATAGAGTTCACACATCTGTGTGCCTAAGTTGGCGGAACGGAGGCTGAGATCCACGGGTAAAAACGGACGACTTTCACTCTCACAATGTTAACGCACGTTTTTGATACTTCGGGATTAGGTTTTTTCAGGGAAATAACACAGAGCTACGTCTGATATTGAGTAACTGAGAAATGTCAGTGTTTCATCAAAGATTTAAATCCATTAAATGTTCCCGATGGTTTTATGTAATTCACAAGGGGAGCAGCGGCCAATCAGAGTGTCACAATCAATTACAGTTTGCCAGTTCATCGCACTTGTAAACTCTTAACCCTCACCGTTTATCACTTACCCTAAACACTTATCTCTTGGGGACAATGGTTGCTCAGTGGTAGAATGTTCACCTGCCAAGTGGCAGGGATCAATTCCCAGTAAACGCAAGTACTCTGTTTTTTTTTTTTTTTGTTTGTTTTTTTTTTGTAGTGGCTTCATAGTGTGGCATTTAACACATCTGCCTGACACACACAAATCCTAGCTACGATCCTCAGAGGAACTACAAACTCAATGGCACAACCTGTGGCAGCCTGTGCTCATCACAAAGACACACACTGTGACTTTCAATGTAATTGTATAACAAATAAGGGTCTTCAGTAAAAATAAAAAATCCAAATATAAAGACAAACTGACTTTTACACTCACATTCACACCTATGGGTAAAGATAACCAACACAGGGGACTCTTTGCTGCAAACGCCATACGTCCTTCTCTTTTCCTACATTAGGGGTCACCAAATATATTTTTCAGAGGGATGGAATTTTATTGATATTTATAAAAATAATTAAAAAAAAATATTATTTGATGTTTATTTTTTAATCCAGTCAAGGGCCGGATTGTACGGTACAATGGGCCAAAGAAGGCCTGAGAGCCCCCATTTGAGGATCTAAACAGTTTTCCAAGCCATGAAAACAGTGGCACAACCTTAAATACTACACCCATCTGTATTTCCAGCCTGTTGGAATTCTGATGAGTTTTTGACAACTCGGCAGTTCCAGACGACGACGACAGGACGAAGGCTGAGAGCGTGAACCAATCACAAAACAAGAAAATCTTGATTTGCTTTTTTGTCCTACTTCCAAAAAAAAAAAATAAAAAAATCCAAACACTCAAGTTTGTTTTTCTGAGCACGTCACCTCCCTCTACAGTGCATCAATCGCATACTTCAATTAAGCGTTTTATTGGAGATAAGAGAATACAGTAGTACTGTTTAATCCCAGTTTTAATACTGACACACCACACTAACACACATGCCCTCTGTGTTCTCTTTTACAGGATTTTCTGGTCACTTGTTGTAATGCTTGTGTTGGCTTCAGAGCCACCCACCCACGAAGTCTGGTTGTTTTTTTTTTTTTTTTACTCCTTTTCACAAAAGAAACAGCAGTCAGAAGTTAGACGTGGGTGGTTATTAAGTCATGCGAAGCCCGGCTTGGCTCGGAAATATTTAAAAACTGAATAAAACACAAACAGTGACTGCTGCTGTGTCACTGTGGGATTTTTATACATTTTTACATTTCTGATAATAGAACACAAAAAAACACCAGCTGTGTAGCAGAGGGCAGGAAATCTATAGCTGTCACTGGGTTTGCTGCTCGGCTCTTGCAAACCAGTGGGATGATGACAGCAGGTGTTTCTGTCTCTAACCATTAGTCCTGCTATTAGTGGATGGTGGCCATAGAGAGTACTGTTACTGTCTGTGAAAACAACAGTACTAGGTGAACAACACAGCGGAGAAGATGAAGCTAGGGGAAGTCAAGAGTCACTGAGGACTTGTCTTCAGGAGTTGTCTTCAGACATGACTAACTGAAGGCAGGTTCACGATCCCTATTTGGAAACTACTATTACTAATACTAGCATCACTCCTGCTACTTCCGGTGGGAAAATCACAATGTATTCCAGTGTTTCCCAATACTTTTTGAGCCACAGCCCATATAGTACAGTAGAAATACCAGGTGACCAAAAATGGTTTTAAATATATCGATCTTCAATTTCAATTTACTCCTGGTTTACCTACACAGTCCTAAACCTAATCCTGTTTATTTGAACCCACCAATGTTAGACCCGCAGGAGTTGAAGGTAGACCCATATGAAGATCTCGCTCAACAGCCCTTTTTAGCCCTTGTTTACAGCCATCTGCTGCCATCTAGTGGAATAGTATTTAATTGTTATGTCTGTCACTGTAGAATAGTACAGTTTCCCAAACTTTTTTTCTGGAGACCCATATTTTAAAATTCACAAACCTTTGCGACCCAAGTAAATAGACATTTTTTGTAAACTCCTGGGAAACATGATGCGATATGACCCCCCAAAAAATGTCTTGCATCCCACCTGAGGGTCACGACCCAGTCTTTAGGAAACAATGTCATAGATGACACAGACATAGATATATAGTTTTTCCTTAGCTGCCAGAGTCTAACATTTGGCTAACACTGATTCATTTACCAACATGTTTGACACGTCAGTGCTTCGTTCCTTCCTCATTCATTAGTCATGTATCTGAATTGTTCACTCATCTTAGATAAAGAGTCGGCTGAGACGAACGAGGTGTACGGTAGTTTGTCATTAAAGCTCACCTTCTTGATACACACACACACATGCATTTGCCAACGTGTTTACATGTCAACCTGGAAATGCAGCGGACACAGACGGGGGCAACACAGCATCATTTGAAATTTCCTCATACGTCAATTTAGAGATGGAACGACGAGATAACGCACAGTATTACAGTAGCTGGAGCCCGTAGCTACAAACCTGCCTGATACCATTATGGAAGTTAAAGAGAAACACTACAAAACAATTACGTAAATACGATTCAGTGGTCAAATAAATCCAGTCTTTTTTTTCTATGTCATCGAGGACCGGGCAAAACAGCATATATTACACGTCCGCCTCATTCACTGGTAAGCAAATCAAGCAAACAGCTTCATAATGACTCAGCACATCTCCACACCATCATTGGCTTCAGCAGCACAAAACAGAAAAAAACAGCATCAAAATCCATAGTTCCAGGCAAAAGACCAATATGGAGGATTATTCACTCAGCAAATGAGGCCAGAGGAAAAAAAGCTAATGTGTTGAAATGGGTGCGAAAAAGGAAGCAAGAAATATCTTTATGGGTGAAACAAGATACAAACAGGCTGATAATCTGCTTTTAACAAGATGAGTGATCATGGCCTTTTGTCAGTGAGTTGAAGCTGCACAATCAATGATGGTGATTTAGCCCCACATAAGCTCCAGGGCACCCTCTGCAGCAGGAGTCTGGTTCTTCATCCATCAGACACATGGTCTGCCCCGGGCAGGACCCCCCTCCCCCCCTTCACCCGCGGTGCAGCTGATCAGTAGGAAAGGCAGGGAGTCAGTTGGGGAGTTGAGGGAAGGCAGGGACGTATGAAGGTGGGGGCAATTAGTGCAGACAGAGAGGGAAAGACAAAGAGGAAGAGCAGGTGGAGGGATACACAGAGAATAGGGATTTGAAGGAAGGAGAAGCCTCCCACTCACCCACTCACCCACTGCCCCACTGTCAGGTAAATGTCAGACGAGTGCTTTACAGATGAGCGGGTGGATGTTGGCATTTTGAATGCACCTCCTACACTATATCCCTCTCCTCCCCGGCTACTTATTATCTGCAATATGTCTTCTCACACATGCAGCAGTTCAACACCTGACACGGTCCCAACCACTGGACAAAATCATCGCGTATATTTATTATCAACACGTTAATTTTAGAAGAGGAAAGTTAGGCAACAGTTGTCACCGACTGTCAACACAGGTGGCACTGAATAAGCTGAGTGAAATGGTCAATTTTATTTCAACCATTTTCAACATCAACAGGGTAATGGATTTAGTGCAGGTCTAAGGTCAAAGACAAATTAAAAAATACAATTTTTGGTTAGCACAGAATTCCATCTCGCTAGGAGTCTTCTTTGACCCAATCCGAGTTCTTTAGCTATCAGTTATCAGGCACCATGTGACATCGTCACATCTGTTTTTAAACTCACTTTTATGTTGTATAAATGATAACAATATGGTTGATCGTCTGTGAAATCGTCTGTTTTGTGGAGCCATATACCTCCAGCAACGTTACAGTATTACAACTTATTCATGTCTGATACCGATTTTGCAACTTTCAGTATCTGTCGACACCAATATTAATCTCATACCTTCTTCTTTACCCCATCATGCTGTGGGCTGCTGCTGGCAATAGTGTCCCTGTTTACGAAACGTCGCACAAAGTTAAGTTGAGTAAACTGATATCGATCCGGTGTATCAGACCTAGCCGTCCCTAATATAAATTATACTGCATTAAACTTGAAGCATCTGCACCAGTCAGTACAAGAACACACTGCACCGTACCAACCCCCCCTGAACCTTCCTGAGGGTGGTGAGTCCACTGGAAGGTACCAACCGCCCTACCTGGGATTCGATCTTGCCCAGGAAGTGAACCCTGGGGTTCAACACCGATGATAGAGACGTTGCCTCAAGCCCAAAGCGCCGCCACACCAATGTTAGTAAATTATTTACATTTCCCTCATTCTTTATTTTCAATTCATCTTCAACCCTGAGGGTTTCCAAAAATAGTTTGAAAATTTGTATGTAGCTAAACTGAACTCTATTACTGCAGCAACTTGACCTCGGCATCAGGCAACTCATGAAAATTTGATTTTAAAAGCCTTGGAACATTTGTCTTTGATCCATAGAGGAGCAAAAATAACAAAAGATGCATTATTGAGGAAGGAAACGCCAGACAAAAATCAACACCTGCCGCCAGTAATGTTCGCGTTTTCACTTAGAGATTTTTAGGCAGCGAGTGGTGAGGGCTGCACAAAGACGTGGCATCCTAAAGAAACTGCCCGCTTTTTTTAAACAACACGCTCCCTGCCATTGTTCCCACAGTCTAAGAATATAGGTCAGAAAGAGGCTGTTGACATTCTGCTGAAAGGAACTTTTACTCTGCTGCAGTGCCTGCCATGGCTCCCCACTCACTGACTGGACATCAAGGTCATACCCTACGCCAGGAGAGAAGCCTAAAAATGTCTTCTCCTTCTTTGTTCATGTTTGTAAACCTGAAAATGTAAGCAAACGTCAGGCGTTTTTTTTTTTTTTTTAACCTTGTCATATTTTTAAAGGAACATGAAGCCAAGGTCTTTTATGGTAGATTCTGAATCCTAGAGAAAAAGTAGTTCCCCAAAAAGATTACACCATTCTGCTGTGTAGTATCACGTATTTAATTGAATTTTTACCACATTTACCAAGTACTGATTTAACAAGTATATTTGTTTGATCACACTGTTTACCTCCATACATGGAAAAGTACATGATGTGAGTACAGTTCTTTATAAATTATTGTCTTGCTTTTCTTTGTAAATTAGATAAAAAATATTCGTATACCTTAATATTCTAGAACTTTTGTGAACTGTATTCAAAAGTTCATTAATCAGGTTTTACTGAATTTATCGCCCTCATTGAATTGTATTTTCACCAATATATCATATACATATCATATATTTTATATTTCCATATATGATACTATACATCTAAATAGGTGTGTGCATATATATCGATATATATGTGTATAAACATTATATTTATATTTACAATATATTCTTTATATATGTGAGTATATATATTTATATGTATACATATATAAATATAGATAGATAGATAGATAGATAGATAGATAGATAGACACATATATACATATACTGACATATATGATAGATATTTATTTTTGCTTACACTAAAGTATAAACAAATGTTTCAAAATAATGTGCATTTCAGACGACATCAAAAAAATAAAATTTGCCTTTTAAAGACCTGCAATAACAGATGACTGCTGTAAAATGTAACTCTGAGATTAAGTGTGTTTAAAACATATTAGTAAAATTCAATATATATAAAAAAGCTAATAAAAGACAAAAGGCAATGTTCCAATACATTACCACACCTCAGCTCTCACATTAACCTGGATCTAAAACTTCTGAGTCACCAGTAATTCAATGAAGTGAACATTCAGGTCGACTATCCGGCTACTATTACATTGCAGAGCAGGCAAAATGTCAATGGCTAATTACTGATGGTTGTTACTGTGGTTTCCAAGGTCTCAGCTAATTGGCTGTTTGGATCCAGGGAAATGGCAGTGCCTGGAGGCCAGTCACCTCTGGATACGTTTGGAACCAGTGACCTAACTTTCATGAGCAGCAGACAGAGTGGATTAATGTTTAATTAATTAAGGTGTGGGTAGACGCACGGCGAGAGGCTTGAGAAACTAGGACGGCATCTTTTTTTAAGCAGGAGATCAGGTCACGCTAACGGGCTCTGACGCAAAATGACGCAAAAAAGGGGCAACAAGGCTCCGTCTGTGGGAAATAGGTGGAGTTCAATTATGTTTAAATCAGAAGCCTGAAACAAGCCAAAAAGAGCGACCCACCCTCAATAAAAACTTGATAAAAAATAAAAGCAAAAACACCAATAAGCGAGCAGAGTGGCGCAGCGGAAGCGTGTTGGGCTCATAACCCAGAGGTCGATGGATCGAAACCATCCTCTGCTCTTTTATGCAATAATTTTCCCAGTATGGGATCAATCAAATCCATGAGAATAACACATCCATAACAAAATTAATTAAACTTAAATAAAACCCCCCCTAGTGGTCAGAAATTTTTTCACACCCACCCCCTAAGTTGAAATACTATTGCGAACCTAATAATATATATTACGTTATCTATACAAACCACCGTATGAGTGACTGCCACCTAGTGACTGGAGGCTAGTTTATTATTCAAGCATTCCAGCAGTGGCCACTTCTGTCCCGCATGATATATTCCATCTGTAGCCTCTCCCCCCACTCGGGCACCTCACTGTGCCCCCCCCAGGGGTCCCAACCCACAATTTGAGAAGCACTGCATTAGACATAGGTGCAACAAAACAGGACATTCTTTTTAGCGTAATTACATCAAACTCCAACAAATCCCTAATGCTGAACCAATAGTACAAAGTTTTTGGTTTTTTTAATGACTTTCACTGAATCTTCTCAGTGTAAGAAGCTCAAACGTTACTTCCTGTGGTGGGAGAGAGGAAAGTCAGGCATCAGGTGCTGGTGGTCTACCAACAATATTCCAGAACAGGCTGCTGAAGCCTAAGATGACATAAGCCAGGACACACAGTAGAAATGATCTTCATATAATGGAAGAAGTGAGCTCAGACTGGAGCTAAAAAAAATGTATTTGACTTTTTTCTATCAGGGGAAGGCAGCTGCATTACACTGAATCAGACCTTTCTATTACATCCAATATATGTTGTATATTTCTAGGATTTACTGTGTGTGAGGAGATCGGTGGCCATGACAACAAATGGATCACCGGGACGGGATGAAACTTGTTTGTGTTTGTGTGACTCCACTCACAACGGCAATCATACAATACTAACATGATTGAAGTCACAAGTCAGTCAATAAGTTCTTCGTTTTTATCACTGTGTAGCGGTTATCACATCTGCTTTACAGGCAGAAGGTCCTGAGTTTGAGCCCCGATGGAACCATATTTTTCATCTTCATGTGAGTCTTAGGGGATCTATTACGGTGCAGTGTTTTTTGGGTGGCGGTCGTGGAGGCTGCTGCCCCTGCGACCTGGTAACAGATAAGTGGATGAAGATGGATGGATTGTAGGTGCAGTATACTGGCGTCCAAAAGTTATGGTACAAATTTTCTGGCCACATTTCACAGCATTCATTGTTAATTTTTTACTTAGCCATTGCAACAAAAATATATGTACAAAGTTATTACACAAAAAGCATGATTAAGATTTAGCAACTGTTTCTTTGAATTAAAACTATTTCATGGCTGCTCTATTCCCTTTATGATTCTTTAGCCAACGAACCAGTCTGAGTGAGAGATTAAATATTCATTATTTGACTCCAAATTTCATAGGTATTTCTCCCGGTGGCATTAAGGCGAAGAAAAGAATGAGAGCGAAATCCAGAGAAAAATATGATGCCAGCAGTCAGCACAATATGGTCTCCTACACCAAGGGCACCCAGCGCAAAGACAGTTCTATTTCGAGCTGCATTCGTCCCGCCCTCTCCTGAGATGTAGACTTAGTTTTATCCTGCTGCAACAGAATGAATAAATAAATAAAGTGCATCCATTTTTTTTTTTTTTTTTGCAGAAATGAAAATCAAATGAAGTGGCACAAACAACCGTGAAGGCACGACACGGAACAATGACCCTCACCTGTCCAATAAACGCCCCCAAGACAAGAGATTATATACCGCTGAATGGTTAATCACACTCTCGGTAAGATTCATGCTCCAGAGTGTGAGTTTGTGCCTGTGTCATGTTCTGTTGGCCGCGGTACAATGGGATTTGCAGCCCTTACGCTGATGACAAATCTTTTAGGCAAATTTTTACACTTGACTTGTATTTGTGTTCTTCTAAGTTACTTTAAATAAGAGCAGAGTTCTACTAATAATAATTAAGTATTACAGTATATTATGAGAATAACCCATACAATGGATATTCTGAAATGCATCATGTACAGTTATGTTATACATATATGTATATATTTATATGCGGATATATATACACATATTTATACATGTAAATATATATAAACACATTAATCCAACCAACCATCCATCCATTTGCATCCACTTATCCCATTGACAGGTCGCGGGGGCAACAGTCTCCACGACCGCCACCCAAATCACACTGTGCCGTACCAACCCCCCCGAACCTTCCTGTGGTTGGTGAGTCCACTGGAAGGTACCAACCGCCCTAACTGGGATTCAATCTTGCCCAGGAGGTGAACCCTGGAGTTCCACATCAATGTCAGAGACATTGCCACTGGGCCAAAGTGCCACATACCCATAAATATAAAGATATAAATATAACTGACAATAGGCCACACCTTTAATTGTGTGACATATGGTATTTTGTAAATAATTCATTTATAGTACTTTAAAAATCACTGCATATTAATAGAACAGGCTGAACAGAAAGTGAGCAGAGCTTTTACAGTGAAACTGTGACTAGACTAGAATGAGCGCCAGTCGGTTCCTTGGTGTAGTGGTTAGCACGCCTGCCTCACAAGCAGAGAAGCCTGGGTTCGATTCCCAGGGGAACCACATGCTTGTCACTTGCTAGGGGCAGCATGTTAACAGCATATCTCCTGCAAACACACCGAACTCCCAAATCGCAGCTCAGCTGTGTTTTATTTATTTATTTATTTATTTAGTGTGCATTGGTCTTGTGTCCCTGCAGGAGATCCTGGGACTGTTCTTTTTAATGGATTCTGCTTGTTTCTTGGAAACTACCTTTCAAGTTTTTCTTCTTTTCAATCTCAGTCTCAGGATGTTGATGATACTGCAGAGGCTTTAGTCTGTAACGATGCTAATTCTACCCAGTGTCATTAGCAGGGCTGGAGTTAAAGCGATGAAAGGCTTAAAGCCTTCAATCACAAACAACAGCAACATCACGATGGAACTAGAGATTCAAAAGATACCATGGTATACCTGGAGTAGAAGCTGCTGCCACTGGTTATCAGAACATGAAGGATGTGACCTACAATGGTTTGGACCAGAGTGACAACAGATCAATACTCTGTGATTAGTTAACTTGATTAACTTTTAATGAGTTCATCTGAGTGTTGAGAAACACAAAAATCTAAACATGTCCAATTATCATCATCATCGTCATCAACATCATCATCATTTCCTCTCCCCCCCCCTCCCCCCGTTACACCTTATCCCTCCTACCTCCACTGTTTGTCTCTCTATCAGATGTAAAAGCCAATGAAAATCATCCATTGTCTTCAACAATGACATCACTTCATTTGTTTACCGAAACAATAAACCTCAACGATTCTAAAGATTGCAACAAACTGCAATGGATTATGGGTTTCCAGTCCAGGATCCACAGCAACATCTTTGGTATGTTATTATTTTTGAGCATGAATGGTGCGTAGAAAGGTGAAGATTGATTGCCAGTTGCCTGACCTGATTCCTCTCAACCACTGAAGTTACAGCCTCTCAGGTTATGGTGAAACCAGTGCAGTCGCGATAGAAGCACCAGTTCCCACGTGTGATCACTGGAGCAGTCATTACGACACTTCAGACAGTGAGAGTGAAAGCCAGGAGTTCAGAAACAATGGAGATAAATGGTCATGTGAATAGGGAAGTGGACCGAGGAACCAGGGCTCTCTGAGTGGGCCTGAGTGCGGAGTTATGTGTCTCACAGTGAAATTAGTAATCGTGCTACCATCCATCATTGAATGACCTGCTATTGATCGCAAGGGCAACCTCTCTTTTCAGCTAAATTATATCACGAAAAAAAAGAATAACAAATATCTGCACACTCTGAATGGGACACCCTTTTGTTGACCTCAGCAGAAAAAAAAAGTGATTTTTTTTGCATTAAACTTCACAGAGCACATCAGGCAGTTCTGTTTAGAGATGTGTACGATCTTGTTCTGTGTATGGAACAGGTTTAAAAAAACACTGACTTTGAAAGGTGGAGAATTTCAGCTGCCAATTCTTGTTATACTCCAGTGTTACCTCAGTGATGAGTGCTGCAGGCTGTTCTGCTGTGCAAAAAAAAAAAAAAAATTGCTGCCAATACGTGCCAATTTGAGTATTGCTTCCTTTCAACGGTCAAGTCCATAGATTTCCCACTTCACTAGGGGTCGCCACTACACTAGTCTTTTATACCAGACGCGCTTTCATTACATTTGCATGTTTGTGTTTTGCAAAAAATGTTTTCAAAAGAGACTGGCACAAGGAGGATTATATATATGATTCCATCGTGTCTTGAACCCATGACCTACTGCATGTAAGGCAGGTGTGATAACTGCCCCACTATAGAAGCAGCCCTCTGTGAGGCAACCAAACTTCAGATATTTATGATCGGTATAGGTCCGATATTGGTAAAAGCTTCAAGATCGAACATCGAAAAACACCCCGACTATCTCCAGTACGACCCGATACCCTAGCCTAAATTCTCAACTTAACTTTGCGACATGCTGTAAATATGGCCACCACCGCCTCAGCGATATCGGATTGATATTGGTACTCCAAGTTGCAGTAAGAAAGAGTTGTATCGAGCAATTCCTCAGGACTCTCCAGCCAGCCTTTTTGTCCCCATTTTACATCTCCAATCAATATTTAAATTTTAACCAGCAACTCAGATGTACTGCACTGCACCAAATAAGGTCAGGAGCAGATTTATTTCCCATCGCAGAGTCAATAACAAAGGCAGACATTGTGTTCGCCGCCCTCACGTCATTGATCAATGGTGCTGCGCGACCGCCAAATCACAGAATATCGAGGTCACTTGTCTCTGCATATTCACTGGTGTCCCTCGCAACCATGTGACTACAGTAGGTCTCGCTGTGTAAATTTAGATCGTGAACTTAGTTGACTTCAGTCGATGTAGAATACACACCCTGACATGATACAGGCAGAAAGAGGGAGGTGTGTGTGTGTGTGTGTGTGTGTTGGAGACATCTACAGGAAACACAGCACTGAGAGAGAGCAAAGATAATCCCTTAGTCACAGACAGGCACATTAAGGCATCAGATAGGTGGTGCTGTAGCTGACATGTTTGAGAAACAAAACATATTGGTAAAAGCTTTCCAAACCTGCAGAGAGGACGCTTAAAGGATTTGCACGAGACACGGCATCTGTGAAAAGGTGTGTGCACGTGTGTGTGTGTGTGCACCAGAGTGTTCACAGTGACAGGGTGAAATGACAAGGTTTATGTTTTAAATCCCCCAGAGAGACTTTTGACATGACAACCTAGGACTGAGATTGTTTTTTTTTTTACACGGGACCTGCTGTTTTCCTACTGACCACCGGGCTTCACTCAGATTTTTTCCATTTACAAATCCCTAATCCCTCACCCCAGAAGTGGGACACTTGCTATTTCTCCACTGCATAATCACAGCACTGCCAACGTAATCCCATAGACTTCAAATATAGGCCCCTTCAAATATACAGTACATGTTGTTTAATGCAGCATGTGTCCCATGGATTGCTGGGTTTGTGGATCTGCCCACACTGCTTTATAGTTGATATTGTTTGAACTTGATTTATTTTCATCAAAGTGAAAGAATAAAGTAAGAATAAAGTAATATAGTTTTTCGCAAATACTAGACATTTTAGGCAAGCGCCTTTGAATTCCTAACAACCCTGCATGGAGTTGGAGTTTGCCCGTACGTAGACACTTGATTCCGTACTGCACCTTACATGTACACTAAACTTAGAATTAACTTAACTTTTTACTTTAGGATGGTACATATCGTGGATGTACTGCGATCATACATACGTGCTCGATCACTCACGCGGGCACCACGCTCATATTTATTGACTCTCTACCATCCTTACCACTCACTCTCTACGCTCTCTACGTATGGAAGCGATGCTTACGGAAGTCTCCAAACACGTCAAGTGAACGAGGGTCGGCATCTGTAAGCGTGCTCACGTCTCAAATCTTTACTCGTATAAATGTTTACTCATATCTTGAAATACTCGTATGTCGAGGCGCTCGTATCTCGAGGTTCCACTGTATTGCCTTTGCAATTTTCTCTAAAGAAGGGTGAGCAGGTGAGCAGGTGGGGAGTCTGCTCCCTGAGGTCCTTTTTCAATTAGCCTACAGAGGTTCCATTAACTACCTCTGGTACCATGGTGGCAGACATTATTAATTTCTACTTCTGCAGAGTTTGTTTTACACTGTCATGCATCGTAACTGTGAAAGGAGCAGCACCGCAGGGCATTGGACCATATGTTCTGACCACAGGTTTCTTAATATTTGGTGCACACAAAAAATTAGTAGAACATTGGAAACTGCTTGGCTGAAACTTTTATTAAACTTTATGAGAAAATATTGTTTTTTGTGCCTGTGTGTGTTTTTACTGAGGAACTTAGAATTTAAAAGTTGATGCCTTTAAGACACTGAAATGTCAGAAGTGACACAAAGGAAGATCGGAAAGGTCACATTCGTTACATTTTGGAAGGTTCACTAAATCAGCAGGACAAATAATGAAAGGTCAGGTTTTCAAGATCGGGTCTGAAGGAAGCGTCCACTGAAGACAAGGAAACTGGGGACAAAACCAATTAACTCCTCATTTAGGATGAGGGTTTAATTATCAAGTCAAGGAGGTCAGATCAGCGAAATTGTTCATATGGAAAATGGAAAGGAAGACACGTGTCTGCCATGTGAGGCATTTAATTCCAATTCATATATTGCAATAATTTGCAACTTTTGATAACATCGAATAACAAAATTAGGAAGCGGAAAAATAAAACTTGAGAAATACTTTCCTCAGTTCTGAAACTATTAAAAATGTAAAAAAAAAAAAAAAAAAAAACACAAAATGATATTGACCCAGGGTTAAAATCGACTATATTTCTATATATTTTTATTTCTAAATTGTACTTTGTCCTTCAGTGTAATAAATTAAACAGCAGTTCCGAAATACAAATGAGATTTTTTTTTTCCTGATTAAGTCCTGTTCACAGCGCCCACACCAACACTTTGTCATGGAGTCAACTCAACTATTTCCACCATATATTTCTGTGGACAGTTATACACACATTACATTGATTCCCACTCATTCAGACTTGTCTTCTTCAAATGTCTTTGCACCATCAACCTTGAACTGTGGACACCCCGGGGGCCCAGCAGAGACCTGAGAGGGACTGAGGCCTGGTCTCCACTCTGTCATAACGTGCCTGCAGCCATGAGGGAAAAGGAAGGAGGTGGGAGACATACAGGAGAAAGGAGGGCGAGATAGAGCTTGTAAAAGACAGAGAGAGACAGAGAGAGAGAGAGAGAGAGAGACTCCTTCAGCTCAGTCAAAAAGCCAAACCTCAAACACATCACAAGTATTGGTCACATCAGTGAGTCCATTGATTTGACTGTCACCTTCTGTGTGAGCTGAAAAACAACAACAAAATTGAAGAAAAACTTTTCATTTGGCCTCACTGTGAATCAAACAGAGTGATATAAGCCATAAACTAAAGATATGGAAATATTTGAACGTTCAACAGGTATGTATGTCGTCTTCCATGTTATCTGTCATAAGAAGCGTTAAAACAGGGGTCTCAAACCCCCGGCCCACGGGCCACTTCTGGCCGACGAATCCCCAAAATCTGGCCCACGACTGGATGTCAATAACCAATTGATTTTCCTCTTGACGATCTTTAGTTTTTTGTTTATTCATTCATTCATTCATTTTACCCACTTGTACTGTGATATTATGCAGTATTTAAAGTAATTTTATTTTTGTATTGAACATCGCCCCCTAGTGCCCCTCACTTTATTTGAGTATTTGGTTTAAGACCTGAAGGCAAATCTTATATTTAAAACAGAAATGAGCTGAGCAAATTATAATACCTGCTTAAGTGCGGGCTGCTTAACAAAAAAAAAAAAAAGAAAAAAAAAGGAAACCATCGAACGTTCTTTGGCTTTTCAAACTGTTCATCCATTCACACCAGCGGTTTTCACGCTGAATGAGCGATTTTACAACAGAGTACACACAGTTTTTGATGTGCTTCTGCCTTCATCTGCAAATTCAGAGTAAAACACTTGAACTTGAACCAGAGACTCTAACTAACAAAATTTGAAATGGTTTAATGGTTTGAAAAAACACTTAAGTGTCACTGCCACCTACCCTTAGTTAAAACATTGACATCTGGGATTTTCTTTTTATTCCATTTTGCATTGCAGAAAAAAAGTCGTAAAAGGTGGGCCTGTTAAATGATAAAAAAAATATATAATATTATAATAAATATAATTGCAGGGTAGCTGTTGATTAATCATGATTAGTCATGATTAATTTAGATAAATCAACACTTAAGAAAAATGGTGAGAGAGAAAAGTGAACAACTGCAGGTTGATTAAACGATATATCACACAATTGCTTGCTTTAATTTGATTAATCGCATGGTAGCTACATTAATCGTGATTAATTAGGAATAATCAGGATGTTTTTCAAACTTATTGTCTTCACTCACATTAGAATGAAAGCTTCTCGTCCCCTTGACATGGACTAAACAGTACCAGCTGAATACATTTCTCAGTACTTTACAGTTTTAAGAAAACAAACTATAGGTCTTCATTAAAATGTTTGATTAATTTACCCTGGAGAGACATTTGCTGTAACCAGACAGTGAAGGTCATAACAGACAGACACTAGTGGACAGAACATACTGAGTATTTAAGATTTAAATTCAAAATGAAGGTAAAAACTGTGATTAATTAACTAACCCCAACCCTAACCCTTTTATTTCATTCATTCATTTCATTCATTAAAGATGTTTTTTTTTTTGGTATTCTTGTATTTTTGTACAGTGCTTTTGATTAGGAGGTAGTAATTTAAAGTCACATAAAATATTTAATATTTGATTTAGGTGTCGCCTTGACTTTTTCGGAATTACATAATGCTAAAGATTAATGCCTCTGTGACCGCTGGGCAATTTTTTATTTTTTTTAAACCACAAAGTCCCACAACTCTGCGCCGGTCTTTAGATCATCCATTTTGGAAGCAGTGCTGGGCGTTTGAACATCAAGAGCCCATAAACCTTCTTGACAGGAGAATGAAGACATATTTCCCTTGTCTGTCGGCGTCTCCCTGGTGATTGTCTGGGAGGATGAAAACATCATCAATAACGCAAGGTTTGAAAGCGAGTGGGTGGCTGTCGCATCGGCTACACAAACCTCCCACTGACACCTACACTGGATGGAGTTAAATTCAATCAAACAAAAAAAAAAAAAACTTTGCCTTGATACTGATGCTGGGGCTTGTTCTTCCTGCCTGGATCTCACACTCTTCGCACCAATGCAATGTTTTAAATATATGCGTGAAAATGACTCTGCAACAGCTGCATCTTGCGACATAAAACAATATGGAAACCATGAAACCGTCCTCCGATTTTCACACAACACACAAATGTCTCTTACCTTTCGAAGGCAAGTCGATTCCTGCAAATTACACAGAAAGAGAAGCAGCAAGTGAAGGCTCCATTAATTTCCCTGGAGAAAGTGCGCACTCTGGTTGGAGGGCCAGAATGACCTTTCACCGACAGGATGGGAGGGACGGAGAGTGAGCAGTGGACAAAGTGGATATTAGAATAGAGCAGTAGGAAGGTACTGTAGGAGTGACAATACAAGAGATGGGGTACAGTACATATTCTAACAAAGTGTGGGCCATTTCTTTCTACTTTACATGTGTGCGCGGGAAAATCGTGACATCGAACAACGTGTGGCATTTTTGTTCGTGTCGGTGGTGGTCTTTTTATGATGTAATTACTCATCATTGGGGCAGATGTAGCCACACTCTTCCTGGCTCTGTGACGATAACGAACCTCACTGTTTGTTACGACCTGATTAATTTTTGTGCCTCTAATTCATTCCCATTGTGTAGGAAATAGGGAAAATGGACTCATTGTACTTCCCAACATGCATTGTATAAAGTGTGGAGAACCAGTTCAAAGTGATGGGCGCTAAGAAGGTGCAGAGTCCATGATGGTTTAAGATGGAATTCATGGAGGAGTAGGATGTGGAGGTAGTACAAGTTTCAGCCTCTCAAATTAATTGCGGTTGACATACAAATTAACCTTGGTAGCAAACTTATGTATCTTTTTTTAATCTATATCTATGTTTCCATATGTTGACTAAATTCCCATATTACTTCAAAATAGCAGTACTCATACAGCTATTATAATCAACGTCTGAGACTTTTTTGGCTCTGAATCCCATCATCTGGTCTACTGTTAGCTGATAACACCCAGAATTACAGACTAACAATAGCTACACTGCTGAAGCTAATGCTAGCTCTGGGGTCTGTAGGCTTGCTTTGGTGTTAAAATATACTGTATATCCAAACATAACAATTTGTTGCACAGTTTGCGCTCAACCTTCTTTTCATCAAACCACAAACCGAGGAAAAAAACAGTAAAACAAACAAAAACAAAAACACAAAAAAGTGTCTGCCCAACTAGCCAACTAGCCAACATATATATATATATATATATGTATATATATATATATATATGTATATATATATATACATATATATATATACATATATATATATACATATATATATATACATATATATGTATGTATGTATATATATACACACATATATATGTGTATATATGTACATATATGTATGTGTATATATATATATAAATATATGTATATATATACATATATTTATATATATATATACACATACATATATGTACATATATACACATATATATGTGTGTATATATATACATACATACATATATATGTATATATATATATACATATATATATATATATACTGTATCTTAACAATATATGTGTGAAATCCCTTTCTGGATTAACAATGAAAGAACTGCACTGAAATATTCACCACAGAAGACAAATGTAGAGGAGGTTTATTCCCAAAGAGACCAGCACAGCCTATATGGCAGTGTGGTTGTTCATGTCCGTAGAACTTGCAAAAAGCCACGTTTCACAACACACACACATATTGCTCATACATACAGTGGCGCCTACTGTAGGTCAAGTCATATAAAGGTGACGAACCAGCCACACAGCACTTATACGAAGGAAAGACAATTGGAAAATAGTGACGCTAACTAGTTTTAGCTAAGCTAAAATGTTTCTATTTACATAGAGACGTACTAACGTTTTCAACTATCAATGCTTGGTGTTAGATAAGTGACATTATATTAAGTGCTGTCATTAGTTGCGTGAAAATGAACCCATTAATCGTGCAACTTAATTATGTGAAGATTATTCACATTAAAAAAGTTAATGGATTTTAACATATGGGCAGAAGACACACACTGTGTATCCAATCATTTCCATCATCCATCCAGTTAATTTTACTCTAATTAACAGTCCATATAATTTACGCACACAATGGGAAATCATTTTTTTCTTTTACTGAAACACCCCTAGTTTAAAAAACTCATCAATCAACTCCCAGCTTGTGCTTGTGGAGGCTTCAGGTCAGATATCTGGCTGAAGTCAGACCAGCTGGATGTCTGGATGTCTCAGACCAGGGATTGTTAAAGACTTCAGACTGATGACCATTGTTCAGGACAATGGCTTTCGCTCAAGTTTAGAAAGGATCTCTAAATTTTGAGTTATCTTGCTATGATTTGTCTTATTGTGCCATTGTTTCTTATATATCATATTAAAAATGTAAATTTAGCACAATTAATCACGATTGATCACGATTAATTCCAATTAATTACGATTACTGACACTATCCTGATGACAATCAGTTACTGTGTAATTGATTGTTAGTAATCTTTGGACAAATGTAGGTGACGTTCCAAATACTTCAATTAACTAAACAGAGTGAAAAATGTTCCACGACAGATGCTTGGAGTTTTGGGTTCCGTCCATCCATACTCTGGTATCATTGGTACCTTTAAGTCTGCCTACCTGCCCATCATTATGAATCAAAACGTGACTGTCATTGAGCCACTGGTAAAAACTCTGACGGCAGCAGCGACTGTTGCATTAGTGAATGTCAAAGTGACACGTTTCTTAGTTTCTGTGCCGGAAAGGGAACCTGCTTTGCCTGTCTAATAGTTTGTTTGCGTGGCTGCCACCTGCTCTCCAGGTAGAAGGTTTCCCTAAGCCTGACAGCCAAGCTCACATGATCAGGCTCTTTACCTGCCAAGACGTAGCCTGATTTTCTCCACAATCATCTACCACAAACCTCAGCCGGCCACCAACTCATCAACCTACCCCGGGTTATACCGGGTAAATATAAGCAAATAGATGAATTGCCCTGTGGTGCTTGTCATTTTCTCACTTAAAAGAGGAAGATTTCTAGCTCCAAAAACAAGGCAAACTGCAACTTTTTTTGTGCTTGTTTGAAATGGAGAAAAACAAACCAAGAAAATTTTCAGTTGTACAGCCCTTAATATAATGCTTAAAAAAATAAACTTTAAGTGTAATCTTTAATCTCTTTAGCTAAAAGTTTCCATCAAACCAAAAGTAGAATTCATCATTCATCTATAAATCTTGTCGGAAGTGGAACGAAGACAGGGGACAGTTATCCAGTCATGACAGGACCACATGTACAGACAACAACCATTAACACCCACATTCACACATATGGTCACGTTAGGGTGGGGGTCAACGGGAAATGTCTAGCGTCCAACTGTAGAACATGCCAACTCCATAGAGAAAGACCATCAGGAATTTAACTGATGACCCTTTTAAAGTAAGGCAAGAGCAGTAACCACTCTTTCACCATGTCTGTCATGTGTCATTTTGTTCATTGTATGAAGAAATCTAAACATATTTAACAATGATGCAAATGACTATGAAGATTTTATGAAGACTGTTCTTCTTCAACACGACAGAAAACCAAACATTGTTGGTCACATTGACATAGAGTGAAACCTCTATGTCAATGTGACCAACAATGTTTGCTTCCTTACTTTCTGAGGGTTAACTCATAGTCTTAATCAGCTCACAAATGCAACAATAGAACCAAAAAAGAAAAAAAAAATAACAAGAAGGGAATTAGAGAGTAGAGTGTATCAAAATAACCCCACAGATCATAAATATCCCATCATCCAAAATAAACAGAGACCAATACATTAAAGAATGGTTATAAATAAAGCAGCAGCAGTCTGACTGAAGTCTGATTCATGATTGGCTCAAGATAGACCATAGTTACCAAACTTATAAAAGTCCAGTATTTACTTCATAATAGTGGAACATGTTTTCTTCTAATAAAGGAGGGTCACGTTGTCGGTTTTCTCCCATGTGGCACTTCTTGTGACATTTATGTGGATTTTCTCTAAGAAACTATGCTTACCTTAAGCACAAAAAAGCAATAAAGGTGAAAAGCAGAGAGCCAGTGTGAAAGTTATAAGTGAGCTGTGAGCCCAGACAGAGCTGCGGCTCCGAGGGAAGGTCTCAGAGG
>NC_024328.1:11380219-11393414 GCF_000523025.1 Cynoglossus semilaevis
TCCAGATCTCTGAGGACTTCACACCGTAGGAAGCCTCCACAAAAACTTTTTCATTCTATATAGGTTTTCACTTTGATAGTTGATGTGATGTCCGTCATGAATGAATAACTGAAGAAGATAATTAAATGTATCCACAAATTTCTGCTGTTAGAAATTGTTCCAAAACAGTATCAATATTATGGAATATAAAAATTAAAACAGTTTTACTTTTGTCTGCTTCTGTTCCTTCTCTCTCTCTCTCTCTCTCTATCTCTGATCTCTGCCCGTCATCTCCTTCGTTCTCTCACCCGGGGTGACAGATGGTTGGAAATCTCCGAGGCGCGGTCTGCCAGATAAACTTCTTGTTTAAAGAAAGCAATATTTTCTTTACACTGATGGCGAGGAAAGTGAAGAAAGTTTTGGAACTGGTGAGGTTGTTTCTGAAAGTTTACATATCTATTAGCATTTTTAACTTTATGACTGACAAGCTGACTGATAGAGGGGATAGATTGTGATGGACTGTCGACTTTTTATTATTGAAAGGAACTTTCGACACGATCTACAAGCCAACGTTATGGTGCAAAATAATGACTAAAAATCTACCATTAGGGTTAAAGAATATATTGACTTTTCATATTTTTCGTAACATTTGATCATGTTAATAATCCCATCATTTGGTCACAAATATAAGAAAGGTGTGAAACACTCTCCAGCAATGTACAAAAAAAAAAAAGTTTACTTACATAACAAGCAATATTGATTTATTGTGATTAATCACGATTATTCGTGAACAATAAGAATATGATTATTTTGATTGATTAATCGAGGTAAATTCACAGCCAGCTTCATAACAGACACTACACAGTCTGAAAATTCTACTGACACACTAGCTGTGTAATTACAAAATTCATTCTTATTAACATCTTTCTAAGATTTTAATAATAAATTTCATGTGATGAAAAATCAATTATTCTGTTAAGTTACCATTTACCAGTTAGCAATATTTTAAAATGACAAATAAAATAATTAAATTTGATCAATGACGGGCTGATGAAAAGGTAATGTTTCTGTTCCTTTATTTTAAAAAAAATGTAGACAAAGGTCCAAACAGTACTCCATATAGAGTAGTTACACACTGAGGGTGAACAAAGAAAAAAAAATCACTAGTCTACTTGACAACAACAAACAGCAAACTTTGAATGGGCTAATCAAGGATCACAGTGAGAACTATAATAAAAAAGATCCTGTTCTAAAAAACACCTAGCTGTCAGCCGGCCTTTTCTGATGTATTAATATGAACTGAGAGTGTGAGGATCGGCTATGTCTCATAATAGATCCACGGCCCACACACTGTGAAAATCAACAGCAACCCCAGCAGTGACTAATGACGAACACCCACTCGACTGGACTACGGAACACAGCGGCCACTTCATTGCAGGTAATAAGCTAAACTAATGTACTGGAGGTACATAACACGCATCCGTGCTGGGATTTCTGTTTGTCACTTAGGTTCAAAAGTCAGTTCCCTGAATGGAACATCAATCAATTATCAAACCTGGCTTCGTTGCAGCCAGTGTGATGAACACAATCAATCGCAGACTCAATCAATTGTGCATTTACTACTGAGCTGATTTGTCTAAGGACTAACACCGTTTAAACTTACAGTCAAGAACTTAAATTTAAACGATAATTAATAATTTGCTCATTAAGTTGAAGCAGTAAATGTATTCTTTTTTTACAACTGCTGGATAAGATAATATGTTATAATTGTGGTTAAATATATGTTAATTATTTATTATTATCAGAAATCAGTACAGCTACAGACTGGCGTCATCATGCGTTTGACCCAATAAGATACTTTACTTCTGCAGCGCTCACATGAATTGTAGCACAAAAGAACTGTAAAATAAAATATATATGGATTGATAGAAAGTCACAAAAGATAAAAAAAGATACACTCAAAGAAAGATACAAAGTTTTTCTCCATTGTAGTTTGGGACTAAAATACAACTTCAGATTGCAAAACACCACTGATGCCAGTACATCTCTCACAGCACAAAGAAAAACTTTTTTAACTTCCGTAACAATGAGATTATTCAAGGTTGAAAGGTTTAGTCATCCCGCAGGTTCTCACCTTTGTCTTTAATATAAGTTTTAATTTGAAACAGAAGGTTTGAAAATCAAGTTCAAGTTTAATTTTCACCTGTTTCCTTTCTGTCGTTGCTGACTCACTGTGGAATAGTGAGTCATGTGGTCAGAGCAGAGGTCACTTTCACATTTTTTGATTCCTAACATTTCTTGTAAAGCTTTTAAAGAGGTCATGAAAATGATGATGAAGACACTGGGGCGTGAGTGCGTTGACTAAATAGTTCCTCGGTCATTGATTCCGCACATTCGCTTTCCGTTGGTACTGTTGACTGTGCGTGTTTTCTTCCACTCATGACCACCACAGCTGGCGTGGGCTGTGCTGAAAAAACAGATATTTTTTGTTTCTTCTCAGGTTGACAGTGAAGTATGTGCTGTCCTTTTCAGCAACTTGAGGGGTGGACAGTGACATTTGAGTCTACGTCCAGACGGAGAGGAGAGGTCTCTGCTGTTGTTATTGATCACTCCAAACTGATTAGTTCTCTTCACTTGTATTATTTTAGCAAAATAAAAACATCATCGGTGCTGACGTCCCTGCCCTTCCCTGTGTAAAGATCCAACAGTTTTAACACCACACACTTTCCGAGCCACTGACCCGGCCTCCGGGTCTTGATTTAATGCAGGTTGTGGTGATGTTCTTGGCACAGCAGGTGACTGAGGATTTTTGAATTCTCACCATAAAAATGATACTCTACTTTATACCTGTGAAATTGGTGCAGTTACTGACAGTCCAGTCAGCATATTTTGCTAACAAGAAATGCAAACCCAGCTTTTAAAATAACATAGTTATCAACAGAAAAGGAACTAAACAAAGCTCCCTTCTATGAATGAACTACAATTCTTTTTCCCAAAAAAATGCTAAGTAACATTAATCACTGTTCTTCTAATTTGGTTTCCTTTGTTCTTTTCACTCCCACAGTCCAAAAACGTGGTCTGTACACTTGGCCTTGGGTACTGTCCAGGGTGCACACCGCCTTCACCGGTTGACTACTGGGATTAGGTTCTAGGCCAGTAGTTCAAATCGAACACTAAGCATAAACATGACTTAAGTGTAACTGTTTCTTAGTATCTATACAGTGTATGGTCTGGTGGTGGACTAGTGAACTGTCCAGAGTGCACCACCCCATTGGCCTGATGGCCCCCTGGGATTGATTTGACCAATCCCCCCACCAACCTAAAGTATGAACCCTATAGTCACGAGGTTCAATAGAATCCTAAAAAGTTCAGATTTTCAACTTCTTCACAACTAACTGCCAAAAACAACTTTTAGTAGACAACGAAAAGTGTTGAACAGATTTCACAGATTCACTTTTCCACCAATGACATCGCCGTCTCCCCGGTTCTCCAATTGTGATTTATTCTTCTCCCACGGCAGTCCAATTACACTGCCCTAAATGAACCAACCGGCTGGGTTCAAAACGGATCTTTTAACTGGGTCTGATTGTATTGACCACCGCTCGTGTTAGGGGCGATCGATAAACGGTGGGTAGTAGTCAAAGGCAAGACAACCTGCCTGTGTTCTGATTCATGTTTCTGCCTCAGGTAAGTGGTGAGACTCAAGTAAAGGTAGAGAGCGCTCACTTATCCTTATTTACAACATGTGTGGATGGGGCAGGCAGGGGAGGGAGGGCAAGGGGTGTGGGGACAGGAAGTGTATCGGTTGGTTTTAGTAAATGTTTTTCTACCGTATCTTATCAAATACTTTGGAAAATACCACATTTACACTTGCACGTAAATGTCTTTTATTTATTAGTAATTTATTTATTTATTTTGTTATTTGTCTTTATTTTAAAAAAAGATTTAAAAAATCCACTGAATTGAAATTCACTTTTTTTTTTTTTTTTTGGTGCAATGGAAATAGATCTCCAACCTCCCCAGAACATAAGATCTACAGGGGCAGTACATGCTGTATGTGTTCAAAGAGTATAAAATGTCCGTTTGAAAAAAAATAAAAAAAAAAAAAAAAAAAAACGTCATACAAGAATATAACGCAAACACCTGTTTGCATGTAAATTGTATGCAGATGACATACTGTACTATGAGTGGCTGTTGAATGAAGGTTTGGTTCCCAAATCTTTTTTCTTCAGCGCCCCCTTTTTATAGATTGAACTACTGTAGAAAAAAAAGCCAAGTCTTTGTTTTTGGATTTGTATTTTTCCCTGTGTATCCATGGGTTTTCATGGATTTTCCCACTTAGTCCCAATAGATGCAGGATCAGGATGATTGTTCACTATCAACTGACTTAGTGTGAATGTTTTTTTATTTAGTGGCTATTTAAAGAAGTTGGGCATTTTCCAGGGAAGGCCTGACCACCCATTAACTGCTGGGATTGGCTCCAACAATCTTTCAGGACGTTGAGGAGGTCGAAATTGTAAATAAATGTGGTCTGTTTTTTTTAATCCCAGCCTAATTACAGCCAACAACCCAGAATGATTAATCTAACTGTTTTTCTGATCCAACTGGAACAGCCTTACGCTTTTGATTCAAAAGAGCAAATCCAATCACAACATCACAGGCAAAGCACAACAAGTTAGTTGGGGCAGTTACTGACTAATGATGTTAATCATTTGTGAGTGCAGGAATTTCATTGCATTTTCTACCATTGGTGTGAGAACCAGGTGTTTGTGGTTGAAGCCTGTTAACATCTTTTTGTATAGCGGTGCTAATTAGCATGACTGAAATACACACCGCCGTACGATATGTTCAATGACATCCTAACAAGATAGGAGGTTTTTCAAAGCTGCCACTTTTCTCCTTTATGCTAATCAAGGGCTTTTGATGAATGCACTTCTTTCATTATACATCATAAAACATGTGGGCCTTGTCAAGTAAGGCTTCTCTTCCACTGATCCTGCTTAGATTAATCACAGCCTCTTTGTGAACAGTGGAACACAATTGCCAGCTCAAGGTGTTGCCAGTTTCCATCAGCCATTCGCTGAGGATTTGGTCCTGAGAAGACGGCATGCTAACAGTAATTACACTCTATTTTTATTGATCCGCTACATCTCTTCCCATGTGCTCGTCACCTCCTCCCCTCGTTTCCATTTTCGTCCTGAGACCAGATTCTGAATAAATAATGCAGCTTCCCAGTGTGTGGATGTGTTAATTGGCCTTCCTCTATAGGCCCGTAGGGCGGCTGATGACCTTTTTGTGGTTACCACAAGTGTCGTGGGACCAAAACCCTTGCTGAGGAACAAAATTTTTCAACAATAATTTTTTTTATCACTCTAAAGAAGGTTTGTTGTCTCAGTGAACAAAATGTTTCCAAAAAAAAATCAGTCTTTTACATGTGTACTTGTCAAGTACGGCACAGCTCGGACACCAAGCAATACAATGATTACACATGGCTGAAATTACTTTTTTTTTGGTCAAGGTGCACTAGTGCACACACACACAAAAAAAAATCCTTGCATCAAACCAAATTTACTTGCACCAGCAAAATTACCGAGTCAGTCAAAAAAAAAAAAAAGTAAAAATTGTAAAATTGTATACCTTTTGTAGTGGTAAACTTGCTTTGATTTTTTCAAATAACTTCACTAAAACAAACACAATGTACATGTAAAAATGTTAATGACAAAAAAATGTGTTATAGGTATTTAAACAGCTGAGCCATAGGCCAAACATGACAGTGTATTGTTATCGCTTTACTTCAATTCCCAACGCAATTCCCAAATGCCCCACCGGATCACGTGCACGCTGTAATTGATACTAGTACATCTGAAAGCGGCGCCTCAAAAAAAAGAAAAAAAGGATTCTGGACGCATGGAATTCCCAAAGGTCGCCAAAAGTTGGAATTCCATGCAAGTTACCGGCTTTTACCAATGTGAACAAATCTACAGAAGAAATAACTAAAACTTACATGAAATGAAGATAATTAAAATCTACTTTTCTCCATAGTTGACATTGTCAGCTGAACAGAAAGTGAGCAGAGCTTTTATGCCATTGAAGCATTTTGTACAAAAACATACATAACTGCCTGTATACGCAGAAGAGGAGCAAAAGGAAATACTGGTAGAAAACTCATTCACAGATGGAGGAAAACATTCAAACATCAATCAGAAAGACTGGGAATCTAACCAGCCAGCCAATGCGAGCACAGAGCGCTCTTCCACATTGTGACCCTGCATGTGAAATGTGTAAATGAGTGAATTTCCTCTCACACAGTTTGTCCTATTTGACCCACACAGGAAACGTACCCTTGTCAACACTGGTAATGTATGGCAAAGGAAGACGTATGGCAAATTTGCATACAGACCTACATCACCCTCTACCTGTCTTTGCACTCCCTCCACTTTTTCCTCGCCTCCCCCGCCTGATGCATGTAGGAGGTGATGGATATGTGGGAGCTAGATTCATGAGTCAAATGCACGTCCACATTGTCAGTGTTTGGAAAGAGGGGAATCTAATTAAAATGGTAAATTGAAAGTAGAGAAGAGAGAGAGAAGGAGAGAGAGAGAGAGAGAGAGAGGGAAAAAAACACAATCAGCATAATAACGCAGAAACTTCACCACTGTCTTCATCCCAACAATGATGTTAATGAGGTTACAGTCTAAAAAAAAAATCCATCCCATTGTCTTCTGCAGGCCAACGGGGAAAATGAGCTGTCAGTAGGTTTTAATGGTGACACCCAGGCCAGATTTGCCAGAATTCATTTGTGCTTCAACTCCGAATAAGCAACACACCTTCCTCCATCAACCATCTTACAATATTAAATCAGATCATTTACATAATCTAATTCAATTAATGCTTTCTATAATAATTGGTGTCCCTGCTAGAAGACAACTGTTAGCCTTAACGGCTAATCCAGCTCAGGTGCTGAAGCTTCACAGACTCTGAAATGTGAAAGATTCTTGCTGTACGAGGTGTCTTCAGGCAAGGAGTGGAAGCATCCGGTAGATGGTCGATTTGTTTTAATAACAAACGTCAAACAAAACAGATCCAACAATAAAGCAAAATAAACGACTAGAGAAGTATTCAAGGAAATCTCGTACAACAGTAGTTAAGACGCAAATCCTGTCAAGAATAACTTCTAACTTCTCAAGAAAAACTTCTGACTTCTCAAGAATAACTTCTAACTTATCAAGAATAACTTCTGACTTCTCAAGAATAACTTCGGACTTCTCAAGAATAACTTATAACTTCTCAAGAATAACTTATGACTTTTCAGGAATAACTTCTGACTTCTCAAGAATAACTTTTGACTTCTCAAGAATAACTTCTGACTTCTCAAGAATAACTTCTAACTTCTCAAGAAAAACTTCTGACTTCTCAAGAATAACTTCTCAAGAATAACTTCTAACTTCTCAAGAAAAACTTCTGACTTCTCAAGAATAACTTTTGACTTCTCAAGAATAACTTCTGACTTCTCAAGAATAGCTTCGGACTTCTCAAGAATAACTTATAACTTCTCAAGAATAACTTATGACTTTTCAGGAATAACTTCTGACTTCTCAAGAATAGCTTCGGACTTCTCAAGAATAACTTATAACTTCTCAAGAATAACTTATGACTTTTCAGGAATAACTTCTGACTTCTCAAGAATAACTTCGGACTTCTCAAGAATAACTTATAACTTCTCAAGAAAAACGTCTAACTTCTCAAGAATAACTTCTAACTTATCAAGAATAACTTCTGACTTCTCAAGAATAACTTCTAAAGTATTGTTAGTTGTTTATGCTTATATACCTGTATGGGGGGAGTGGTTTTTGACTTCCCGGGTGTGTGTTTAAATCTTGTAGGCCAATGGAAGAGAGAGGCTAGGCCTCTTGTGGCCAATCATAATATTGTTCTTGTATCATGTGATGCCTGCAGTCGCCACTATGTGGCACTGTTGTTCCATGATTCAGCAGTGTTGGAAGAACCTTTTGTTGCTCAGTGGGGGGTTATCACACGGGAAGTGGATTGAGCCATGAAGTCCAGTCAACCACAGGTGGTCATGTAGATCAAAAGGAATGGATGGCTGCGGGGTTCCCTGTGAGAAGGTAGATTGGGAGATCTCCCATTGTTCTGAATGTGTGGGGCTATGTGACTGTGTGCTCGGAAAAGCCATTTGGTGTCTTATCAACTTCCTGCTGCAGACCCAACCAAATGTGAAAACCACTGAAATCTAACAAATGGAAAGAAAGAAGAAGAAAAAGACCTTAGCACACTGACAACTGCAGTGTTTTCATCATTAAGTGAATATAAACGTTGCAAAGCCTAATTGTCTAGAGATCTTCATTATCATTTTGGTCACATCCTTGGTAAATAACAACCCACAACTCAAAAACCGTCACATGATCACAAGGGCATTCCCCTGACAAAGCGTTTCTATAAACGCTGTAGTACTTTAAAAGGTTCTACTGCATTCTACCTAAACACTAAACCCATTGTTTATGTGTAATTACGGCAGCATGAAGTATTAGAAGAACAATTCTCGTTTCCTTTCCATTGTTATGTGCAACATACGAAAACCGATAGCAACAGATTCACAAAAGCAATTAGTGTGAAAAATAACAACCCGGACCATTAATGGCTTTAACCATCGTTTTTCACTACAGCACACCTGGAACCATGCCTGTAGGGGGCCTCCATCCAAGAAAATTTGCATTCAATCTGGGTTCCTTTACACAACTGCATTTTATTTACTTCTTCCAGTAAATTGTTTGATATAGATATATACATATATATATATATACACATACATATTCACATATAGATATATATACATATGCATATATACATGTAAATACATACACACACATATATATATATACATACATATACATATATATGACTGGTATACATATATATTTATATGTGTATATATAAATTAATTACATATATGTTTATATGTGTGTGTGTATATGTATATACACTAGGAGAGAGAGAGAGACAGAGAGAGACAGAGAGAGAGAGAGGTCTACTGTGATTACCTGACAATCAAGGTTGTGTTTAGGGTTTCAACCAATTGTAAAGTGCAGTACTGTAAGGTTGTTTCAGGTAATGTTGTAATGTTTCAAAAATCTGATAAATGGGTCGAAATTTCAAAAACAGATGGAAAGTGTGTGGCAAACTTCTAACAATTGGTTAAATACAGACGGTTTTAAAGAGGGCTGTAGGAAATGTAGCTGGAAAAAATTCAAGACCGTGAATGCACCATTTACTTTCTGTCTTTTACAGTTTCTCTTTAACTCACAGATGGAGCCATCAGGCCAGAGCTGCATGGTCTCTGTTCCCTTTCTTAACAAAACCCAACACAGTTTGACAGGTGTGGTTAAAAGAGCCAAGAAAAAGAGAGAGAGAGAGAGAGAGAGAGAGAGAGAGAGAGAGAGAGGTCTACTGTGATTACCTGACAATCAAGGTTGTGTTTAGGGTTTCAACCAATCGTAAAGTCCAGTAATGTAAGGTTTTCAAGACCATGTTACAAAAATTTAATAAACGGGTCAAAATTTTAATTAATTCAAATTTAGGCAAGAATAAAAAAACCTCCTGAAAAACAATAAAGTTTGTCAACAACTTTGACATTTTTTTCACAGATGTTTATATGGAACCTTTTCTTCCGATTGAAATATCACCAGAAAGACCTGAAGTCACAAAAGGTTTCCACAGGTTTCCACAGAAACGAAGGTCAGACCGATGTGTTCAAAAACAGATGGAAAGTGTGTGGCAAACTTCTAACAATCGGTTAAATACAGACGGTATTAAAGACGGCTGTAGGAAATGTAGCTGGAAAAAATTCAAGGCCGTGAATGCACCATTTCCTTTCTGTCTTTTACAGTTTCTCTTTCACTCACAGTCTAAAGTGTTTACCTGACAATCAAGGTTGTGTTTAGGGTTTCAACCAATCGTAAAGTCGAGTACTGTAAGGTTTTCAAGACCATGTTACAGAAATCTAATAAATGGGTCAAAATTTCAATTAATTCAAATTTAGGCAAGAATAAAAAAACCTCCTGAAAAACAATAAAGCTTGTCAACAACTTTGACATTTTTTCACAGATGTTTTTTTGGAACCTTTTCTTGAACTTCTGATTGAAATATCACCAGAAAGACACCATATGATACCATGTGGCTTCTAAATACACTAATGTATAATTTTCTGCTCTAACCAATGGCCAACACACAGATATAGAATGGACTGAATGGAACCCTATGAAGGATGCAACTAATAACTCCATCTTCACGGCGACCATAAATCCCAGACAACGACATTTAAATGGAGCCGTTGCTGTTACTGCATCCTTGCGTAGTGTATTATCATTATTACATTTATTTACAGCTGTTGGTATCAACAGTGTTTCACATTCCTACTTTTACTTCACTCCTAACTCCCTTCCCTCTCCACAACAGATGGCTCTTTCTCATGCATGTAGGGACGTCCACCCACCTGTCCACTTTTAGTATTTGACTAAGTGCAAAGCCCCCCTTCTCCTCTCCCCACTCTAGTGCTCTGTTTCAGCTTGAGGTTCTATCCTTGTTGAAAGGGACCTTGTGCAAATAACTGAATGTTATTCCTTCAAGAGACATTGTGGTGTTTGGTTTTGGTATTTCAGTATTTCAGAAGAAATATCTTCTTCTTTTGTTTGGCCTTGGCCACTTCCCTCTTCACCTCCCTTGTCCTCTCTTTGTACTCCAGTCTGTTCTCTTCTGTTCTGTCACTGTCCCATCTCTTCTTCGCTAATCTCTTTCTCTGCACACTCTCCTGGATCTCCTCATTCCACCACCAGGTCTCTTTGTCCTCCTTTCTCTGCCCAGAGGACATACCTAGCACCTTCCTACCTGTCTCCCTCATCACTGCAGCTGTAGTCTCCCAATCATCTGGGAATTCCTCAACACGGCGCAGAACTGTCCTTCCTTCCTTCCTGAAGTCTTCACAACATGTCTCTTTCCTTAGTTTCCACCACTTAATCTTCTGCTCTGTCTTCACTCTCTTCCTTTTTGTCACCTCCATCGTCATTTTGCACACTACCATGCGATGTTGTTTGGCTACACTCTCACCTGCCACCACATAACAGTCTCTAATCTCCCTCAGATTACATCTTCTACATAAAATATAATCTATCTGTGTGGACCTGCCTCCACTCTTGTACATCACCCTATGTTCCTCTTTCTTTTGGAAATAGGTGTTTACAACAGCCATTTCCAATCTCTTTGCAAAATCTACCACTGCCTGTCCTTCTACGTTTCTCTCCCTAACACCAAACCTGCCCATCACTTCCTCATCTCCTCTGTTCCCTTCCCCTACATGACCATTTAGGTCTGCTCCAATCACCACTCTCTCTCTCCTGGAGATACCCTCAATCATGCAATCCAGCTCAGTCCAGAACTTCTCCTTTTCTTCCAGCTCACAGCCCACCTGTGGGGCATAACCGCTAACAACATTTATCATCACTCCCTCTATTTCTACCATCACACACATCAACCTGTCTGACTCTCTTTTCACCTCTACCACATTTCTTACATGCTCTTCCTTTAGGATCACCTCTACCCCATTTATCTTCCCATCTGTACCATGAGAAAACAGTTTGTAGCCTCCTCCAATGTTTCTAGGCTTGCTGCCCTTCCACCTGGTCTCCTGCACACACAAAATATCTACTATTCTTCTCTCCATCAGCAAGTTCTCTACTTTTTCCTGTAATTGTACCTACATTCAGAGTTCCAAACTTCAGACCAACACAACACTATTCTTTCTCTTTTTGTCCGAATCAATAGTCCCCCTGTTAGCCCCCCTGTTGGCGGCCGTTATTAACCCGGGCCTCGACCGATCCGGTATGGTAATCGTTTTAATGATTTTCATATTTGATTTGGCTAAAAGTTTTACACCAGATGCCCTTCCTGACACAACCGGCACCATAGTATGAGTATAGTAGCACTGGCTTCTGTACCCTAGTGGCTGGTTTAGCATATATATAAATATAATATATGTAAATATATATGAAATATATATAAAATATATGTGAAATATATATCAAATATATATCAAATATATATCAAATATATATAAAATATAAAATATAGACGTATACATACATCTATATGTGCATATATATATACACATATATAATAATAAATTAAATTTGATTTTTCATGTTCACGTCAAAACTGTCAAACTGATTTTACCCAGAAAAATGTTTACATGATGATGTTTACGTCCATTAAACCTTATGTTGAACCACAATAATGTCACAAATGTCCTGACCTTTTGGTATCATCTCCACTTTACACAGGGAATGTCATTAATGCCTAGAATCCCTGAGTACTTCATTTCTGTACATCACCCTTTTCCCTGTAATAATCATAAATCAGTCCCTGAACTCCAGCTGATTCAGAACTAAGCAGCTAAGATTTGTTCTGGATCTAACAGATGGTCACGTCAGCAGCCTCACGACTTCTCTCTACAGGTAACCTATGTATTGAATGGATTTTAAGATACTGATCTGTTTTATAGCTCGTATGGGATATTACACGACTCACAGCTACACAAAAGAAATCCTGCCTGAGCCGACCAGCACCCTGAGATCGTCAGGTGGAGTTTTCTTTGTTCATATGTCAAGGCTTGAATCAAAAGACAAGAATCAAAAGACAAAACAAGGCTTATACTGCTGGTTCACTCTTGTTTTCAGAGCAGTAAATGTCAAAGCAGTGAACTTAAATCCCCCCCATTTCATTCATTCATTCATTCATCTTCCCAATGCTTAATCACAATCAAGCTGGGAAACTGGAGCCAATCCCATCCAAACAGATGACCATTCAGACTAACACACACAGCTACAATTAATTAACTGTGTCTAACTCAGGGGCCTGTGGGCCACTGCTGCCTCCATCATTTCAGTGGAAGGGCCACATCAGTGAACATCAATGTTCAATACAGAATCCTATCTAGATATTTCAGAATTGTTTTTCCATATAAACACGAAATAACAACATTGTACAAATCCTCCATTTCTCATTCATTAAAGACCTAATACATGAATAAATTAGACAAAATATTATTGACATCTAGTTACAGACCTGGTCTAACTATTCAACTCTGTATGAATTACTGACTCTGGCAGGAAGCAGGTCTAAAAGCACATACAAACCAAGTCCAAAT
>NC_024328.1:11393439-11409833 GCF_000523025.1 Cynoglossus semilaevis
AGGGAAAGACCATCAGAAAGCCAAGGGCTTGAACCTCTAATCTTGTTGTTGTAAGGCAAAAGAACAAACCATAATTACTCCATGTGCAATCACTTCTTTGTCTGAGCGTATTTTTTCTCATTCCTATTTTTTATTTTATTTATTTGATTAGATTTAAATGAGATCAGGTGAGACGCATGCAAAAGCAGTAAAACATTTGAGTAGAAAGAAATACATTGACATTTGGACAAGTGCAAATACTATATGTGTGTATATACTTTTATATAACGTATGTGTGTATACACGTATTTAAATGTACATATGTGTATAGATGTATGTATTTACATATACATCTATACACATATATAGATACACATATATGTACATCTTTCTACATATATACTCTATATATGTATATATATATTTAGAGAGTAACTTCACTGTAAAATTGTATTTTATTTTTATTTTATTACAGCATATATTACATCACCGTCATTCAGTGAAACCGATCACCTCAATTCCCTCATATACTGTCATTACTGTAACACAGCTCTTACAGTAGTGTCCGTGAAATGTCAACGACCATCTTAAAGGCGGTCATTGGTGCTGACGTTCCCCTTCTGCTCCCACAGCTTTACGATTAAAACCGAACAATTTGCAGCCTCAACACAGGAGACTTATCAACTCGACTCATTTCATTACTGTCAGGAATATAACACCCCCAATCCTCCCCCTTAGTCAATTCGTAGAAATGATCCCGCGTTAGTTAATTTACAGTCACCCGTCGTGCGCGGCCTCCAGCCTCGACGCTCCCATGACAATTTACCTGTGTCCTTTTCACTTGCTGATGCATATCACTGTGATATACAATAATGGGACGGGCGTAGGACTCAGGAGTGAGGAGGCATGATGTATAATGAGCTGAGGAAGGTAATCAGTTACACTACACTCTTCACTTTGCGGCACAAGGACAGTTCCTAAATGTTGAACAAATTTAGTGTTTCACTGTGAGAATATGTTTAGCTGGAGTTCATTTTGCGAACACCTTGAATGACCTTGAGTGACCATATTACTTTTAGGAATTTACTCGTGCAAGTCTACCACCTTTATTAAACAAAAACACGAGTAAGGGACTCAAATTTTATATATGTACATATATGTACATATATACATATACATACTTATATACATATACACATATACATACATATATACATACGTACATATATACACACATATATGTATATATATATACATATATTTATATAAATACATATATGTATGTATGTACATATATACACACATATATGTATATATATATACATATATGTGTGTATATATGTACATACATATATATATATACACACACACACACACATATAAATATATATATATATATATATACGGGCTGCCACACAGCAAGCATCATTAGGTATGTGGGGCTTGAACCCAGGACCTTCTCCGTGTAAGGCAGACTTTCACACACACACAAACACATTCACCGCACAGTCTCAAACCCTCTGTTAAACATTGTATAAATATATGTACGGCACTAGAGACCGATATATTACCTGCATGGTTTATGCAGTATATGTAGAATATATACTAAAATATATAAATCACAGTATGGATAAATATATTTTATGCAGAGTATATGCAGTAAATGTTAAGTATATATAAATGTATAAATAGTAGCACGGACAAATATATGCATGTATGTGTGTTTAAATATACAAATACATAAATGACATGAGTAGAAAGTGTCCAGTGTTTGTCAACAGTATTGATGCTCCTCCTGCTACTGTATGTTCCAAGGGCTCACATACAAATCCAGGACAGGATCAACACATGTGCCTGTCATGAAAGTATTTATATAAAGCTCCAGAGACACACAACTGTGATAGATGACAGCAGTCCTCCTCCCTCCCAGGCTGACCTCATTCCCAGCGGGTTGCTTCAGTGGCTTAGGACCGTGCCACTGCCGGCCATCTGGCCCTGCCGATCTATCCGTTGCGGGCGAATAAAAACCAGGCGAGTTGCTGACATATTGTGATTATGCAATTGTGTACTGGAGGTAGTTGTAATCCTAAAGCTCGGGATTAAGCAGCTGCATATACCCCGATTTCACTCAGTGACACCAACCACCTGAGTCTGGTCGGAATCATTCACCTGACTCCCACTAATAATCTCCTCTCACAGTGTCTTCTTTTGTGCCAATACTGTGTTTGACACGAGCATCTGAATCTGCGCCAGTGTGCCTAGAAATAGACGGCGTGATGCAGAGAGCTCTTCCCTGTCTTGGGAAAGATTTGTTGTTTGATGTGGAAACCTCCATGTATTTCATTATGGATTTATAAAGCACGTGGAAATACTGAATACACTCTTACAGGAAACACACAACTTTTCCTCCAGTTCCAGGTTAATAATTAATGCAGGGGGAAGTGGAAGGCACATATAGCGTGACTCCCTTCTGCCCTATGAGGCCAGGGGCAGGGCATCTTGCTTCCCCTCTGTCCATGGTGCTGAAAAATGCTTTATTTTTGATCACCGGTAGGGGGAGTATGGCACCTAAAGATAAGATCAAGCAGCCGAGAACCAAAATACAGGGTTTAAGGAAACCAGCCTGACAACAGACCGGAGACGAGGAATTGATTCCTTGGTCCAATCAGTATCGGGATGTAAAAAGTTGCATTAGTTTGTAATTTTAATTTGTATTTGTTTTAAGGATTTACATGAAAGAACAGAAGACTGATGAAGAGAGCAGGCAGTGTTTGTAAGGACTTTGATTTCCCATGAAATAGAACACGAAAAATAACAATCTCATGAATAAGAAGACTGATAATAAAAATATATAGAACAGACTTGAAGGATATAAGTCCTAACAGGGTCAAACGTTATTCAAATCATCCATTCCCTGGGAGAAAATCCACCCCCTCAACCCCCAGGGTCGGAGCTTTCTCGTGCATGTGCGTGTCTGGTCGTGTCCGATCCAAATAGATTCGCCTCACGTCACCTGACCCACCCACTACCAACTGCCAGCCCACCACCCCGTGCACATAAAACATTCATTAGAGTGCAGCAGTGCGCTGCAAGAAACGTCTGTCTGAATAAATCATCAAGTCTCAGTTTCACATAAGAAACCACCAATTATATGGGATTATACAGCTTTAACCAATATATGTCCATTTAATGTGTATATTTATGTATGTGTGTGGGGAGATAGGAGAGGATAAGAAGAGTGACAGAGAGAGAGAGAGAGAGACATTGAAATGACTTTAAATCCACTTTGGGATTTAAAAGGATTTTTTCTCTCTATCTCTCTTTTTTTTCCAGCGTGACACCGACCTATTAAACATTCATCCCTGAATTCCCACTCGCTCTCCAGCTCTCTCTCTATTCTCTTGTTTCGCCAAACGTACCTTGTTGCCCCGCCCACCCCTTCCACCTCCCTACACCAACGCGCACCAGTGCGCATCCGCTGCACACCTTGCGCTGCGCAGACTTATGGAAATATGCACCGGGGCAAGTGATGCTGCTGGATATGTGCTGCAATTTTCAATGATGGAGGGAACTGTGGCTGCTCTTCTTCTGTATCACTGCTCCTCCTCTGCCCCTGCTCTCACACTTTGAGGACTCTCCTCCGAAGCTGTTTGTGCGTCCTGCTCTCGGGAGGTGTCGACTGGTTGGCGTTGTCGATTCTTCAGACCGCACTTTGGATGTTTACCGCTGACTGTTTCTCTGCCGTCCTCGTCCAAATGACTGAGCTCGGGTGCAGCCGGAGACATCGCTCTCCACTCCGGAAGACCTACAGCTAAAGTTTGAAGGGCGGCGGGGAACCGTTTGTGTTCCGTCTCCCACCGTGCACTGGATTTGCAATCACACACTGCAACCACCAACGGATATCCGCGCCGTCTCTGCGCGTCCTGGGATTGATTCGACTTGGATTTTACACCCCCACCCCCCACCCCCTGGATATCACCGAACCTGAATCATGAAGACCGCTAATTTTGATGGTGAGTAAGGGTGTAGCCTGCACCACACAACCACAGCATCTTTGTAAAGTTTTCGCCCGAAATCTGCCCACCGAGCTCGGCTGGGTTACTGCGCACTTATTGAAACCCCTTCCCGTGCAGAATCCTTTACTCCTAAAGAGACAGACCAAAAATAAACCAGGCGTCCTAATTGGAGTTGGTCCGCGGGTTCCTCTGGGTTCGGTTTATACCGGAGCAGTGATTGACAATATGCGCAAAACGGCGTCTAATCTGCACGGTGACAAGTTTCTCTGTCGGTGGAGGGAAGTTGTATCTTTATACGACCTTGACTCTTAATTGAACAGTAAATCACAGACAAAGACATTTATTGCGCGCTCTTTTGTTTTCTCGCAGATGTGTTAATATCAAAAGCGCTCAAAGGCAGTTATTGTTCGTCAATGTGTTTAACGTAATGAAAGTTCTCATTGGTCTGGACACCAGGCTGTTGTAGACGCTGAGGTTTATAAGTATGCAGATGATGCGCTTGGTGGCACAATAATATAACACTGTGTCAGTTCGACACGGCGTCCCTGGTCCCTTTGGACTTTGCCACACACTTGTCCACCGAATCCAGATCGATCCAGTTTTCCGTAGACTCGACTTGGACTTGCCTCCACAATCAGGACATGGATGGCGCTCGCTCCCGCCGGAAATAGCAAAGTACTGCATTTCTTGGCATGAGGGGGTGAAAACGGGGGTGGGAGGAGGGAGGAGGAGGAGGAGGAGGAGGAAGCACCTGGCATGTCAGTGCGTGTGTTCCTGCAGGCCTGATTGTACTCATGCCCGTTAATATGGTTAATGCAGCACAGGAAGAAAAACACCAACATGGGCGTGAGGTGTTGGAAAAACTGCACAGACGAGATCAGCAACATCTCATTTGCTCCATCAGCTGAGGAGGTGGAGAAGCTCCCTCTTCTCCACCCTCCCGCCCCACCCCTGCACACACAGTGGCTCAGTATGAACACATTCGGTACAGCTACAGTAGTGTTGGTGGATCGTGTCTTTATCATTTAACTAATAGTGAACCTACAAAGCAGAACCAGAAGTGAAGAGATCTGACTGCATGTCCTTAGGATTTGCTTTGACCCCAGTAAGAAGTACTGCCCACACAGGGGCTGAAAATGTTCATCTGGAGGAAAAAAAAAAAAAAAGATTCTATAAGTGAGTTTGCACGCATGCACAGATCTTATGCAACACACAGCACAGAGTGTTCATCACAGACTTCCTCCTCTTATTCATTACTGGGCTGAAACTGCAGGATTATGTCGGGAAAGCCACAGATTAAGGGCCCGCTGATTAACTTTGATTTTCCAAGTTGTGAAATACAGGGAGTTGCTCACGCAATCCGTGGAGTGTCACGTGGCGATGCAAATTCATTGGCGTACCACGTGTTTTTGTACAACGTGCCGGGTTTCTCGGATATCAGAGTGAGGTTTTCATCCTCCACCGACTCCTGTCGTGATTTACCTCAGGAGGCAACACACACCTGGTGGATGTCTGCTTTTGCCCCTGCTGTAATTATAATTGGCATCACTCTCTCGAGCTGATTTGGTGGAAGAAAATATGGCCTGTCATGCCTTGTGTTCAAAGTGTCACAGCGAGGTGGGGCTGTAATTTACACTGTTTTTCACCCTGTCAACATATGATCAAATGCCTCTGTGAGGAGGCAGATGCTCCCGGGTGCCGTTCCTCCTTGTCTCCTGCCAAGCAAAACCAATAAAGTCCAAATGAATGGATAAAACCATTACGGCAGAACGGAGCACCGTCTCTTCAGGAGTTGTAAACCTCGACATAATGAGGACAGTTTTTCATGTAGTTAACTTTGTTATTGTTTTTTTTACCAAAAAACTGCCCCATTAAAAATAAAACAGGCCACGATGTGAAGTATTTAAGGAGGGGAGTCCAATATATCAAAGCGGTGAGTCATATAAGAGTCAAAATGTTGAAATGAAAATTGAATAATTGTTGGTGATGTTCAGTGCAAAACAACATGGAATTGCAGTTGACGCTATAGACTGAGAATGATGCATAACCTGCTGAAAGAGAAGGTGAAATTGATCCATCCTTTTGTCTGTACACTATATATGACCACTGAGTGCAGGCTGTGAGAGATAATGTGTGTGCGTGTGGGTGTAGTATTCTGTTGGTATATACTGCAGGGGGAGGTCTGACTAAAGGGGGAGGCAGTGAGGAGAGCGGCAGCCAGCAAAAGAGAAAAAGATGGATTTAAAAATTCAGATGAGTTAAGATTCTTCAGCTCATCGCGTCGTCCGTTTGTCTGTCCCGGTCAGTGTGTCTCTTCACTTCAGAGGGACGAATGCTGCAGAGAAATAATAGCAAACAAAGTGACAGCTCCTCACGCTGACTCACTGAGGAAATATCCTAAAGCTCTAGTTAAGGTTTGTTTCGCCTTAATTGGCTGAGGTCAGCAATGAGACCAATGAAAGCACGATTCTCTCAGAGTATTCAAGTGGAAATCTTTGGAAACATTTCAGTCCCCTTAATGACTGCCACATGCTGGGGAGGCTGAACAATCCCTTTGATTCACAGTGTACAACGCCAGTTGCAGAGATTTTTTTTTTTTTTTTTTTCAAAAAATATTGTGTTGTTGTTGGAAAGTTTGACATTTAAGAAACTCTGTGACTTTGCTAAACGTCAACTTTTCTTTAAACTTAAAAGTTCAAAAACATGTTTTGTTTTCTGTTTTCTTTTGTATGAAATTCTTATTCTTATTTCCAGCACATACAGTGTGATGTTTTATCTCAATATTCTCAGATTAGAGGTATTGCGCTCGGGCCAAAGAAATGTCATTTTCAACAGAATTAATTTAAAACACATGGAGAAATGTTGAGGACAGAGATATTAAAGGTCTGAGAGTCAGGAATCCCAGACGCCAACTCTAAATACTATATCATCGTGTGGTGTTCATATCGGGTATATGAACATCAGAGTGGCAGGAAGAATTGTTGTTCATTGCAGTTTGGATGTCATTTGGTACTATAGTGTAAAAATGGGAGAACACCAGGGTTTGTTGAAACTTTTTTATTTTTTTTTCCAACTGTACTCAAGGGAGAACGTGCATCACATGGTTGAAGCCAAGGACATTTACAGGTTGAATATGTGAAAACACATTTCACAGTTAAGAGCCTAGGAATGTCACTTTTACTGTTATAGTAGTATTATACATTCTGCTACTTCTTTTATAACCATCAATTTTAATGCTACATTTATCTTGATAGTATTACGATTTCTACCCTGGTAAATATATATCTGGTGCTCCCTCTTCCTTCTCAGTCACATGTAAACACAGTTGACACGACTAAGGTGGAGTCATTCGCAGAACTGCTAATGCTAACAATGTAAGGCATAAATTTGCAAAAATGTGTAATAAAAAAAATCATAAATATGTTGAAAAGAGAGACGTGTATGAACAACATGTCCGATCTGATTCCGATAAGGCTACTTGGAGTATATGCCGATACCAATATCAATCTGATACTTTTTATATATATATATATATATATATAATATTATTTCACATAATCTGGTAACATTGAATCTGGTAGCATTATTTCTTTCATGATTTGTTTTCTGCAACACAGTTTAGTACAAAAAAGTGGAACTGATGATTTGAAATAGTCCATTCAGCCGTCTGTGTTTGCCATCGTCATGCCTGTTGCTGCAAAGCCTCGTTGTTCTAATGGAGCAGACATTTGGTCTCCGTGCTTTCTGCTCTACAGAGCATTTTCTGTTTCCTAACAGCAGCAGCTCGGGTCCAGCCCCATGTCAATGACCTTAGCATCCAATTACAATTTATCTGACAAACAAGGGCTCAAGTCATTCATATGAATCAATTTGACAAAATAGGCCACTGGAAATGTTGCACACACACAAAAAAGAGAGATGTGGCCTAATGGTAAATGTGTTTTCCTTATACTTTATAATGATAAACAGAAGATTTTTGGAAAATTCCAGATTTTTTTTTTATCTTAAAAGCCAAGCCAATCACTTTGTCTGGAGTGGTTGCAGTAGATTCCATATAAACAGTGATGCTGCAGATTAAATATATCACTGGTATCCAGCGTCATAAAGCTATAGTGTGTAGCAGTAAAGCCTAAATTACAGGGATAAACAGCAGCGAGTTATCGTGGAGTGGATCTGCTGTCTTTACTGTAGTCAGATAAGATAAGGGGCTTCTCCTAATTGGCTGCACCCTTCATGTAGCACAGCATTTGGTTATATGTTGAACGTGCACACGCACAGGCACATATTTCCTTTAGCGAGAGAGAGAGAGAGAGAGAGCGAGAGGGCCGTGTTTGTCTTAGATATCCTTGGAACGACTTGTTGTAGGTTATCCAAGTCTCCCAGCCCTTTACTGGAAATCAGCAAGTGAGCAGAACTCAGGGATAAACAAGAAAATGTGTTTAAAATTTGTTTATGAAAAAGAAGCCAAAAGCAAAGCCAAGGAAATGACTACAACAGATTACCAGTTACTTGTGATTTCGAAAGACAGGGTGCAAACATTAACGTTGTCCAACTTTGGTGTCAAGATTGAAGAGGAAGAGACAAATAAACCACTGTTACACAACCAGGAGATTGCAAGGTTGTTGGGTCTGAAGCATTTATGTCTTATTTGCAGTAATCCCCTGACACCACATTATGAAGATAATGCTTACTCATACAGTACATGACAGAGCATGCCCTTCACCGTGTGTATGCCCAGCGCATGAATTAGTGCCACCTTCGCGCCAGAGTCGTGATGCATCAACTGACCAACGGAAACTGCCAGCGACATGAAACCTCTCCAGGGGAGCAAATAGTCATCTGTTGATCTTTGAAGTGATATTTTAGCTATGCTACTGCTCCTTGAGTGACGAACAATAGACTAACATTTACTTAAGGCTCTCAAACAATTACATAGCTGTAGATACCTCACAAATAATCATGATTATTCAAAAGAATGAATGATACATATTCATGTATTATATGAGAAATATCAACATTCATACATTAATATAGGAAAAGTATAGAAAGTATAACTCGAAATTTTCATTACAGAGTGTGTAAATTTAAGTAATTGTTGAGATTATTTTTATTATCATTTTTGAGGTGCTTTGGTAAAACAGATACCTTTTTAGCATAAGTGCGTAAATACCGTGTATCATCTCTCTATTGGTTCTGCGGTGTCCGTCATTCTGTCTGATCTGTTCAAATATGACAAATTTATTCTCAATAATTTCTCAGATTTTGCTGTTTATCTTGACAGTGTTATTTACTCACTTCACCCAGCCAATGTCATAATTGTTATGTCATTAAATTGGAAATTTTGAATTTCTTTTCTGTTCTTGTTGTATTCTGGCAACTTTGATTTTTTTCCGAGCCGGAAATTTGTTTCTCTAATCCCTGTGTAGGTGCTCCAGTATAGCGTGTGCAAAATGCTGCCTGTACAATGAACATGCTGATTAAACCACAAGGGGGAGGCTGACTGATGGCATAGTAAATTATTAATTATACAGAGCAGAAGCCGCTCTTAAATTAGATGCATGAATAAAGCCGTTGTCATCCTTATAAGTCAATGCCACATTGCCTCTCATCTTCATGGCCGTGCGGAGACACCCAGACAGATGAAGTGTCAGACTGAAGCTGGACATGAGTGCCGTTGTATCATTGATCACGTTGGTCACATGTTGTAGGTAACTGATCAACAATGACCATATGACTCTAATGACCTCACCTTCAAATATCACGAGTCCTTTTGTAACTTAAACAACACTTTGGTGTGCATTCCTAAAAGAAAATATAGATTGAGGCAAGGGTAGAGATGGGGTCGGGGGTGGTAATGCAGCTGTTGCCAAATCTACAGCGGAGAGCCTGATGATAGAATTATCAATACTACAGCAACGAGCCCTGATGCTATCTGATCTGATGTCTGACATACGTTAGTATTGGCTGATGTTCCTACAACAGCAGGACTGTCAAACTGAATGTTTCAGAGCCAGGATATACACACGATGAACTGCTGTTTTCGTTCCACTATTCTGCATAGACAGAAAAATAATCACAGGTATTTTTAGCTGTGTTGATCTCATTAGCGCGAGTGATGCAACGCGGACTCCTCTCAGACTCTTGTGATAGTCGTGAGAGAGGCTGCCTGATTAGTTTGCAGTCTCGACAAGTTGGTGTTCAGACTCTCGCAACGCGTGGACCTTATGCCGGCGGACAGTACAGGGTATTTGATTTTTGTTTTATGTTTATTCACTTATGATGAATATGAAAATGTACTCTTCAGAAGAAATGGAAATTACATAAATCACCACTTGTATGGGTTTTTGAAGTAAAGGACTTCACAAGAAATTGTGATTCTGACCCTGAGATCCCATTTAATAACTGAGAGCTTGGCTTATACAGAAAAGTTGGAGAGAAGGTTAAAAGCTCAAAAATAAAAAGGTCAAATTGTAAATTAACTCGTGTTAATGCAATCTCTTTGGCAGTAACACTGTAAGGTTTCATGTACTGGAGTCCAGTAAAATACGCCATTAATTCACATTTGGACTCTTTTGATTACATACATGTATACATTAAGTTCAGACCAGTCTCACTGAAACAAACATTAATTGCATTAAATAATTTGTAAAGATGAATTTTTTTTAAAAAAATTGCATTTTAAGGCACTGCACTGCAGATTGATCAGATTAAGTGTAACTATCGGGTAATTAAGAACCTGGTCTAGACTAAGATACAACAAAGTATTTCATAAATGTGAAACGATCCACTTTTATGCAGTTGTTCTCTGTTTGTCAGCTACAATATCTTCAATGCAACAAAAGCCAACAGTGCTTTGCTCACAGTGTCTGTGATCTATTGTTGATGTAAAAGCCTCATTTCATAGGTGCTAAACACAAACAGGGTTTACACTGCAATTTCATAAATTTGCAGGGGCCGATAAAAGCACAAATTTCACACACAAATCATCGTCCTCAAATTTAGGTGAGAGGAGAACGGTGTTTGAATTGGTGAATATATAAGGCAGCACCTGCTGCTGGAGCAAAAGGACTCCGTCAAAACGTACTCGGCAGTTGTGGAAGTGGAACAAATGAAACTACATGTAAAATGTTACAATGTGGGCAGGCATATAAATCAACACCTTTGTTTATGGACAGCACTGTTCTTGTTGTTTCACATCCGAATATACATTTCTTTAGCTTTCTTTAATCTGCTCTATAATCATGGCCAGGTTTGCCAGGCTGTTAATCCATCACAGATACCTCTTACGCATGTTTTTGAGTAAATGTGCGAGTGTTAGCATGAAATGCAAGGTCCAATATTATATGTAGTGTGGCTGAGGTCAGATATTAAAATTATTGTATTTTCTTATTTCATTGTTAGCAACAAAATTTTACCTTATGCGTCACTGTGTTACTGTGTTACCATGTAGAAATGTATGTACATTTTATACACTCACACTTACAAATATAGTCAATTTAGAGTGATGATTAATCCTAAAACTAAAGTTAAAGTTTACCTTTGTCATTTGTGTTGAATGCATTTAAGTCAATTGGCTTTCACCACTGCGGTTTAAAGTATGTAGCTATTAAAATATAATCTTGACCAGTCAATTTAGTTCCTTCTGGTCCATTCACACTCATTCTGACTTTGTAACAATTGCTCCTTCACTCACATAGTCTTCTGTTGCTTTGTGTCAAGCGCTCCCTTTGTCCATACTTTACAATTGTCTGTTCCACATTCACACTGTCACTCATCTTCATCCCTTTCCTCTCAGGTAAAATACTGATCATTTCATAGAGACATCAACCCAAGGCAAATTAAATGTGACCACAGTTAACCTGCCGCGGCGTCATTTAAATGATATCTGTAATCTTTCAGCGTCCGGGGGAGCAGAGGGGAGGGAACTGGAGTAAACAGGAATAATGATAGAGGGTTATGTTGGCTACAATAGCAGAGAAGTGGACATGGGTTTTCCTTCCGTGATGAGGTTCGCAAGGACAACCAAGCCATATGTCAAGCAGGGATTTCACTCCCACGCAGCAGAATGCCGTCCAACATTGTAACTAAATACACAAATGCTGTGTTTTTACACGATGCAAAAGCCAAGTTTATGGAATTACTTGATTTATGTTTTTGTTTTTGCACTTACAGTTCAAAATATGATTACATTATCTCAAACTTTTACGGATTTACTGTAGAAACAAACAACGAAAACTTTACATCCATGTACTAACATTTAAATGTTTGTATTTTTTAGAAAAACATAAGAAAACATTTATTTTGGGTTGGCTACAAATGTACTTGTGCTAGTGCAGCTGTAGCTAATGTTAGCTCAGGGTTAAGTAGTAGCACCATGTTATGCACGTACGATAATTCCCACAATTTATCTAAGGTGCTGTTAGAAAGGTTAAAATATATCAATCAAATAAAATGTATTTTCTACTGTCACTCTTCACCAAAATGCAATTTCTCTGTGCATCAACAAACTTTTGAAGCATTACTGCCACCTCCTGAGCTGGAGTGCATGAGTGTTATCACTGTTCTAGTAATTACATGAACTGAGACGGTGTTAGGGTCAATAAAATGTGCACTTAACCAAAATGTCCCAGCACCAAAACTTTAGCAGAGCAAGAATAAAAACTAGATAAATCTCTTTGTTATTAGCAATTAGGAGCGCAGACAAACCCTGTGAGCCCAATCATTGAACCTCAGATGGGCTGCTGTCACAGGCACGTCACCTTGGCTCACTTTCCAAAAGCTCTAATCAGAAATCCTGCTTGTTTTTACATGCCTGTACGTGTTCCCAGCAAAGCTTATCATCACAGCAATTATTCCAGTCAGGGAGATAAGCACTGCCAACACTCTGAGCTGTAAACAAATTATGCTGAGGGGTCTCGATGATGTCTGGGTGGGAAATTAAAAATCTGATTCCAATTCTGATGGTCTAACTGGGCTGACTCGAAGTCCACAGCCAAAAGACAGTCATGGGAATAAAAAATGCGGTCATCAGTAAATCATGACAGGCGTTGTGCTTTCTACCAGATTCGTGTTACTTGTATTTCATGTGTTTGACATTAGCCTAAAGCACTTTTTCTCATCCTTTTTTGAGTCTTGGCACATATTTTATTCACTTTTTACTTCCTCAGTGTAAAACCAAGGCATGTTTAGTTGAACACAGCACTGATACTCTCAGGAATAGAAGAAAGATGCATTTGAGAATTAAAGCTCAGACTCAAGTACTTAATTGTTTGGCTTGTCACTGACACATAGACAAACAAGGACTAAATTATTTGCAGTAAATACATAATGGTTAATTAGATGCAATTTGATTTCCAAGCACTCTAATTTGGAGAGAGAGAAATTACCCATAATTCTTCTGCTGGATTAACTATTTAGATTTAAAAATACTCATTTTAATCTTCTTTTTTCACATTGTCGCAGAAATGTTTGTCATTGTAGTAATCCATGTTTCACTTCTTATATTTCATGTCCTGCACCATGTGTTTAACTAATGTCCTCTGACAAACTAAAATAATTATTTTCCTTTCTGTGATCATGAATCAAATGTTGCTGAACATTCAGTGACTAATTAAGCAACCCCTTTAATTCTTCATCCCCTATTATGACTATATGAGTCGTATGAATGAAAGTGATTTTGCTGAAACAATCCTGTAATCAGTCAAACCTGAATCTTGTGTTTTGATCCATTACACATGCAAGTTTTGTGTCAGGTGGAAAATTTCTGTTGGTTTTCAATGAATCCTTGGACGGCTTTACCACAGGTAATTGACAGGATTTGTTTTCTCCCCATCCGTCGCTCCCTTGGAGGGCATTAGCATATTGAGTTTCAGGTCTGACTGTGAAGTGAGTCCCACCATGCTTTTAAAAGGCGTTGCATGAATAGGCGGCACATTACACTCAGGAGAAATATGAGAAAGGAGGAGAATGAGTGCACTCTTTAATGCATGTTTGCGAGTATACACTTCAGCAAAAGGCTCAACAACACGTGAATGCGCGCACACACATTGACACACAGGACGATCAGAGCCCCCCCCCCCTTTCCCCCACTTTCCCCTCGCTTCAAGATGGGTACTGGTGCAGACATGATATCACCAATCTTCTTAGATAGTTAACTTTAAAGGTACAGTCATAAAATGGCTGTTCTTTTCAGCAGAGTTAACGACACCTCAGCTTCCCCAGGTTTTCTCTTGGTTATTGTTTCCCACGCTGGCAAGATGACAAAATCAGAAATAGATACATCTCAGTTAGAAAAAGAAAAAAAAAAGAAATCCCATTTGGGAATTCAATTTCTGAAAACATAGGCTTCAGTTCTTTTTACCGTCGGTAGCTAAGACTAGGTGAAGTCTTAACAGCCAGTGAATTAAACTATGCATTCACACTATTGTTTTTTCATTAATAAACTACGACTGATTTTCGATGCAGTAAGGAATATTGTATCAAATGACCATCACTGGCCATTATTTTGGTCCTGAATGTTTTATTAGAAAGTGTTGGGCTTGAAGTGTAGTGCATGCTTTTAAATCAATCAATAATAAAAATAGGAATATGGAATGGTCCGGTGTAGCATTTATGGGTTATTTATTACCCACTCTATGTGAATGGCTCTGGAAAAAAAAAAAAAAAACTAACCATGAATATAGGATGTGTGTGGCAGTATTTTAAACATGACATTTTTTTAAGGTAAATAATTTAAGAATTGTTCTAAAAATCATCATTGCAAAAATGTTCACTTCGAAATCTGACATCTCAACAAACTTTTTTTTTAGCCTTTCCATCTACACCGATTCTATCCAAGCAGTGCCGTTAGCTCTGACCAGGTCATTAGTCCCTTGTAAGGTCACACATAGGAAAAAAAAAAAAATCTTCACACATAGGGCCAATTAAGAGTGTCAACTTACTCTGATACAGTGTTTCTCAACCTTTTTCCTTTTGCACATACATATAACAATGCAAGTCCTACGGGTAATTACTTGAGACGGGAATGTGACGTACGTGTCAAGAAGATATTAACACCCTCCGGCGTCAATTTACATCCTCAGTGTGAAACTTAGGCCTGTTTAGTTGAACACAACGCTAATATGATAATGAGAAATTGAAGAAAAATACAAAATCTTCTTCAGTGGTCTCACCCTTTAATATGAGTATTTAATCATGCTGCCTGTAACCGTCTTACAGACGAACCATGATAACTAATTTTCCCTTAAAGGAAAATTGTTTTCAGACCAGTGAAATTTGAGAAATGTTCCACAGTTCACCTGAATTCTCACAGCACATTATTGTGTCGCAGCACAGCGGTTGGGAATCACTGCCATAATCACCAGTCTACAATCACAAATCTACATTAAGGATGAGACAGGAAACATGCTAGCTTAATTTAGAAAGACCCTAAGCTACAAGTATTTACCCCCATGCCATCATAGGGTACCATACATTACCCAGAGGAGACTCCAAAAGCGTGCAATTTAGTAGGATTTAAACCATGAACCCCTTGGGTTTGGCGTGACAGCAACTTTCAAATTCAATTGAGTACTGAAAGATATACAATACTACTTTTATTTCTACATGGCTTCTATGACACATTCACACAGTACGTTTTTGCCACAGGCCACAACATTGGGTGAACGGGTGTCCCAGGGGTTTTTTTTTTTTTTTTTTTTTTTTTTTTTTGCTGAAAAACATTTCAGTATGCAGTTGAAGAAGGAGTCAGGGTTTTGTGCACTCAGCCATAGTCTTGTATTCTGAGCTGTCTTTCCAAAGAAACGACGCTGCAGAATATTGTTTGCATGCATTCATATAAGGTTTCAAGGTGGATATGTAAACAGTTGAGATCTTAATAAAAATGTAACAAAACACAGGTGAATGTAAAATCGTTTGGACTTAACCTGTTTCAACAGCAACTTTTCCATTGATCAAGGTCCTTGTCCACTTTCTACAAGGTTAAATAATTTAAAGTAGTGACATCAAGAAGTAACGAAAGTATTTCTTTAGCATCCAGCCATTTTGATGGCAGAATGATTTAATTGTTGAAAAGATTAGATCTTGAGCAACATGCTGAGAGAGCTGTTGTATTCCTGACATTCAGACAACCAGTTTTACCTTGATGTTTCAATAGTAAGCTGCATCTTCTTCAAAACTGCCACTTCATGTCACTGTGACGTGTCCTGATCAGCTGTTTTCACAAAGCCCTGCCAATTTTGCCAAGATGGCTACGCCTCCGGCTGCTGGGTGGCTTGTCCAAGACGTCAGCTCACTGTCAAAACATGTCAAGGTAAAAAAAAAACTACGCTTTTATCGAGACAAGGTAAACCCAGTGGAAATATTACACCCCAGAGTGGGTATTGATCTTGCCCTTCAGCA
>NC_024328.1:11409845-11429280 GCF_000523025.1 Cynoglossus semilaevis
CAGTCCAAGCTTAGTCGCTATATAGGAAAATGCATTAGGTTTGACCAGTCACTCTGACTTTATTATAGGTATGAATGTTAGTATTGGTGTAATTAACTTGTGATTACCTGTGTTGGTGTAATTAACACTGTGAACCCGGCCATGGCCATTGGTTGCTGGTATTGGTCAAGGATTAGTTCCCTGCATATACAGATAACTACATATAGTTTTCATGCCTTGCCTAAAAAAGTTGAAACTAGATGTCTACACATGGACCTGTTGTGCTGTGTGTTTCATTACAGTTAAAGCCAGTAGTTTAATTCTTCATGATTCCATTGCTGTGGGATTACCATACAGGTATTTGGAGTTACTGTGCTTGAGGTCTGTACAGTATCTGGAGAACACAGATCCTTGTGGTGGCCGTATTTAATATAGTATCACTGATCCATTAAAAAGTGATGAGACGTAAATGTTCAGACATTGTTAGAGGTCACTTGTGGTATCACAGTATATCCTGTCAATGGAGTCTTTCCTTACACAATGTCCTAATCGAGACCTTTTATTTCAAAAGCTATAGCATCATGCATTAGAAACCATAAACAGCCTCCAGTGTAAGAGCACTGCACTTCATCACCAATGAAGCCAAACATTACTCAGCAAATGGAGAGGCTGGAGACTGGAAACTTTATTGAAGATGAGTGGATAGAACTGATATCATTTACTGGCATGGACATAATGCACCGTCTTCATAAAGTAGCCAAGTTTACTGATTCTGTTGGGGGTTGATTACATTAATAATTGCCCACCATGGCTGACAAAGTGTTGTTATTAAGGTTGACAAAATCAACTTGTTAATCATAGCATTACTTTTGTGCTAATAGTCACATTCAAATTATTACATTTTTACACATGAACAGAGAGTCCAATAATTTCATTATGCATTCATTTATCGTTGCTCTCATGCAAAATCAATACAATTTCATTATTCTCACGGCCTACAGGACCAAGGGTTCATTTCATTCAAGCAATTCAACCTAAAAATACTTTCATCAGATCAGAATAAAATCTACCAACTCCACAAAGATAACCATACTTTCGCAGTTTTTTCTTTGCACTTTTTCCCTATGAATAATTCCAACATTTGGAATGGACACAAATGTCTACTTGCTGTAGACAGGTCTAGTTTATCATGATAAAAAATACAGAATCAGCTGGTTTCTGTGAAATGTTCCTACATGGTTTTCATCCGACGCGAAAAAACAACTTCCCTCAACAGAGTCATCCCTGAGCCAAGCAACACTAATTATGTTCTTTTCGTAGCAGAGCAGTAAGTGATATACTTCTGGAGTATGTGATACGCTTTTTATTACTGACTGGAGTCATCCAGCTGTCCCTCTGCTATTACGGTGCAAACTATCCCTCCTTGCACTTCCTTGTCAATGAGTGTTCAGGAGCTGTGCACATTAAGGCTGTATTACTGTATTGAATCCGTATCCACTTTGAAAGAGAATCAGCTTTGTTTCTGACTAATTAAAGCCATTACAGGGGGCACACACTAATGCATTTTTGCACTGATAACAGAAACGCAGGTGGCAATTATATCTGGGCTCATTTTTCCGGCGGGTCAAGATGACAGTAATTAATTGGGTATTAAAGGCACAGCGTAGCATGTTTGATGACCTAAACTGGGGAGTTATCAACGCTGGTTCTTACATATTGTAGCTCAGAAGGTCTTATCAAAAATGCTTACTATACATATAATGCACAGCACTGTTGGTTAAATACAACCAAAACCACTAGAGCATACGTGTCAAATTCAAGGCCCGGGGGCCAAAAATTAATCAAATAATAATCAATCTCAGAAACATGTCTTAGTCTGTTATGGCGTAGTTACATCTATACCAGTGGTCCACAACGTTTTTTGTTCCGAGGACTGGTCAGCCAGTACCACCTGTTACTACAGACCATTACCAAGGTACTGAGCATCAAAGGATGATTAGATTTTCAAAATAAAACATCTTTTAGACTCTATTCTGTTTGTATTAGAGTCTAAATGACCTATTAATTTAAAATTAGATTATCTTTTACCAGATTATCTTTAAATAAAGAACATTGAGATCGTAAGCCAATGGAGAAAAAACATGAGGTATGTAAGCTCTGTCAGTCAAGAGAAGGAAACCAAGTGGCAGCAGAGGGAAATAAATTGCAGGTATAGACTATACACCTACAGGGGGGAGTTTTAACAAGACACAGGTGGAGAAGGTTAGGTAAGCAGGAGATGGGTGGATGAAGGGCTACAGACAGGGGAGGTCGAGGAGTGGATAACTTAGAGAGGATTACAAGGTGAGACACAGGAACAACTGAAACAATGGACAAAACTCAGGAAAATACCCCAACTACAGGGCTACGTTCTTAAAATATTTCAGGCAATTTAAAAATTTACAGAAACCTTGTGATTAATGTAAATTAATTTTAGTACAACTGTTACTGGCAAACACATTTATTGTATTTTTTACATCATTTACAACATTTATTATAATTTAATTCAACCCTAAATTCTATTGACATTTCTCATTTCCTACTTTGGTTGTTTTTTTTCTCACATTTTGTTTTGACAAAAACAAAATGTCAGAGAACTGACTGGTTTCAGATCAACAAACCACAGAGACGTCACTCAGGCTAACCGTTGTCAGCCCTCTTTAATTATGCCTCAGTAGTTAACCAGTGCAAGATGGACTGACATCATGCAGCAACAATGTGACAATGAAATTCATCTTCAACATAAGCTGCCCAAACTGCTTTGCTGATTTTTTTTCCTCTCTAGCTGTCAAGTAGAACTCCAAAACTATAACTTTTCTTCTCTTTTTTTTTGTTTTCTAAAGCCTCTGATGAGTCACTGCAGTCTCCCACATGTGATGTGGAAATTAAAATGGAGGGAGTGAAGGCAACTGAGACTTGCCCTGAATACCGTACACATTTTTTGATACAGTTATGCAAATCTGTTCTCAGATCAGCAAGGAAATGGAAATCCCCTATTTGGTCTGCCTTCCACTAAGCAACGGAATCCTATGTTTATATACAAATATATATATAGGTGCGACTGCGAGACAAAACCCTTTCATTCTGTGTCAGCCCATATAGATATATGTCTTTTCTCACTATCTGAAAACATAGCCGTGTCCCTCAGCGGCAGCATACATCGCTCTTCTTCCTCTGTGCAACCAGGATACAGCGTAATGGTGGAGATTGAATGTTCAACGGCTTTTCTTCACTTCTTTCTTTCCGTTTCTTTTTCCCATGTATCATCACTGTCACTGCCATGACATGTTTAGGATAAAACAGGGAATAAAGGATCGTGAAAGGAAATGTTGCAGAGCCGCAGCGTCTGGGCTGGTGACAATCAGACTGTGTCACAGGGCTTGGAAATCTAAAGACGAAGAGAAGGAATCCACAGCATTGCTGTTTTCTGCTCACTTCTGTTTTTCATGGTTTGTTGTTTTTGCCTCTCAAAACACAATCTTCAGATACAACCTGAGTTGAAAACCTCTTTATCTAGACTATACCAAAGGCTTTTCTCTATACAGCCTCCGTTCAGCTCTGTCTCTCACTGTGAGACAGGTTTCTATTCAAGTTGTTCAGATTGTTAAATTGGAAGGGTCAGAACATAAATAATCAAATAAATGCCATCACGGCGGAACACTTGGCAAAGATGTATTAATAAAACTTGTCAAATCAGTTGAAGACGACAGGGAACGCTATTAAACACATTTGAGGTATTCAAATCTGAATCTTTGAGCACATCTGGTCCAGAACGTTTTTTCTGATTCTTTTCTGTTCCTTCATCTCATCATACTCTTCAATTCCCTTAACACATGACGCATAAAAGATCTTGTAAATTAGTGTCAAGTGCAATACGGCTAGAAAAGTTGGGCTCAGAAAGTCTGTAAGAGTTACGGATGGGATTCAATCCTTTAGTCAAAGCTTTGCCTGAAGCGCTGATCGACTTTGTCCGTAATGGAAAGGGTAATTTTCGGCAGCACTTTTTATGCTGGTTTTAACGACTCCCTCACAAAGTTTAGGTAATTGTCTGTGCCTCAGTGGCGTATATCAGCAAAGAGTTTTTGGAACTGAATATCTCAGTGGTGTTTGTGAGGTACGTTTGTCCTGATGGACACAGGTCACCAACCTATTAAAACAACAACACACTAGCAAAAAACCATTTGGTCTCCAATTGACTTGGTTCGTCAAATTAGTTCCCAGATATCTGATTCCAAATGAACTCAAATTCCCTGCAAACAGGATATGGACATATCCAATATACATATTTTTGATTTTCTGTTGACCACCAGCAAAATATATTTCATCCCAGATGTCACATCTATGACCAGATTTGTTATTAGCAGTCACTGCTGAACTCTCTGCAGGGGCGCTGGACCCAATGAACCATTTGTTTTACTGGCTCAATAGTGATCCACATGGCAAACCAAGCTAATTAGTGCAGCAACACCGAGAAGCTTCCCTGCTCCCTGACTGACAAGTGAAAGAACTCAAATTGAGTAAATAACGGTGACTCTTGCATCCAGACAAATCTCATTATTTGGGCAACTTATGTCTATTCTGAAATCCTTGAGTTTGTTGTAGAAAAAAAACAAACAAAAAAAAGCATGAAAATGTTATTTAAAGTTAATACTGAGTATGGATTACTCCTTTACTTCAGGGGCCACTGCATGCTTGTTCTCCTAATTATTTATATAAATATTTTATTTATTAAAGATTTGATTTCTCATAATGTAGCCATGTCAGGCACTTAATGTGAATATTTTCTACTAATTATTTTTATAAACGCTCTGTGAATTAGAGTTGGTTACACCTACAGTTCTGATGCATTAATGTTAGCATCATAGCAAATCTCACAAGCAAAGTGGTAAAATCATTTCTACAGCTAAAAACAAATAATTATATTATTATAAAATAGAGTTTATCTCATTGGAGAATGACAATGATCAATTTAATCCACCAAAACTCAAATCGAGGTTTTAGGCTTAGAACTATTTTGCAAAGTTAGTTCGGCATTAGTTGATCAATGGACTTGCTATGTTAGCAAAACAAAGTAAGGTTGATTTTTATGTTCCCAGCCTTAGACACAGGTTATTTAACTAACAGAGAGATCTTTAAGAAAAGGGTTTTCTTGAATAACACATTTCTACCGAGGAATAGTTTAGGAATACCAGAAATGGTTTTCTGTTAAAATGATCCTAAATGATTTTTCTATTCTTTGGATGGTTGTCAGTCTTGTTTAGTATAACATCAACACCCCCAGGACCCTTGTATTACAAACTATGGTGTTAATGTGAAATGGCAAAAGATGCTGTTTAACTGCAGGGGTAACTGTTGGACCCTGAACAAGAAAGTAGGTCAGAAGCCAGCATGTGGCCTCTGTCCAAGCATTTTCACACCATCAACTAACTTCCCAAAATGGGATGTTCTAGTCATGTCAGAACAGCATGTTCCTGAACTTCTAATAGACACTTGTTTGTGTACACTGTAGACTGGGTAATGTCAATAGTCAGCAGATCCCTGCTGATGTTAGTTGCTCAAAAGTTAGTTGAAAGTTTTTTGTTACTTCATGCATGAACACCCCTTTGACCATTTACCTGATGGCAGTAGTGTAGTGAGTAAACTTGTAAGTACTGTAGTAATACTAGAAATTTAGAAAAAAAAAGAATAAAAAGAAAGCTGTTAGTAATTTATTGACAATATATTATTTAACCTGTTGTACCACAAAAAAAAACAAAACAAACAAACAAACAAAAACAAAAAACCCACAAGGCATACATTTTCCAACACAAGATCATGAAGTATTTGGTACCCACTCAGTACTATCACAAACAGTGACCTGAATTTAAAACTGCTTGCTTACCTTAAAAATTGCACACCTGATCTCGAGCTAAGAGGTTAGTGACATGTTTTGGGTTTTTTTGTTTGTTTGTTTTTGCTGTTAGCAAGCGAAGTTGGGCTTAATTTGGTCCATTGTAGGAAGCCATGGTAAAAAGGGTGCCTGATCTGGTCTAGAGTATAAAAATAAATGTAGAATTGAAAGGTAGAGACTAAAAAAACACACAGCAATTGAGTGTGGGTTACATTATGCAAAGTATCTGTGTAGCAGTTGACAATTCAAGCCCATCACATACTAGACAACATCTCAATTTTTAAGAGGGGATAAAATTGTCCAATCACTGAGCTTAACACCTGGTTCACATAAGTATACAATAGGCACACACAGAAAAAGGAAAAACACTCTGAGACATTTTAACTTCAGGAAATTGTGCCTGGCATTTACTTTGATAAGCAATTCAGGGACAAGTGGTTGAAATTCAAAAATAATTATACACACATGAAGAAAGTCAAATTACTTTAAGGCTTCAGAGAGTGTCACTCTCCTAACTGAAGCCTCAGTGTACTTGAGAGATACTAGCCTTCGACCTCCCCCCAAGATAAGAGAAATGAGGAAGGTCATCCGTCGACTCCTTTGGCATCTTTTTAAGGAGCTGCCAGTCTTCATGTCCCTTATTTTATCTGAGCCGCAGAGTGACAATTGGACTCTACATGATTGATGTGGTCTCATCTCTCAGGCTGTCATGGTGTCCTGATGAGCAGGTACTTTATCGACTGCATTTTGGGGAGTGTATCTATTCTTGCTGCTCTCAGGAAAAAAGAAGCTCTTTTAGGGCATGGACTCTAAACGGGAACCTGAGCCCTGATCTTCAAACTGTCGATTCAAGTGTTAGGTCCCATCAGATAAGTTCTCCTGGTGGGATATTATCTCGTGAAGGAGGAAGCACAGTGTTAGTAGTCAGTGCCAGATTCTATTGGCAGAGGAGGAAATACTGAAGTTTGAATAATGGAATTAGCCAAGGTGTCAGCATTAAGCCTGGGTGTTTGCTTTTTGATGTTAAGTCCTTTTCTACCCTGACTATTGGCTTTTTGTCTGCTGTCAATAATTCCTGGCTTGTCAGGTTACAGTGAACATCCATCCTGCAGGCTTCTAAGAGCAACAAATCCCTTTGCCAATGCATACACATAGAAATAGCAATGAACCAGTCCAAACTCTAAGCACCTGAAAAGTACAAAAAAATATCAAAAACAAAAAAACCAAAAAATATATAATAGAGTTTTCCCCTCAAACTTTGTATTATATTGTTATTTTTTTGCCATATTCTCTATCCTGAGCTCTGCTTTTTGTGTTGTAGAGCAGCATTAACAAAGAAGCAGTTGTATAACCTTAGTTTAATAGGTTTCTGTAAAAGGGATTTGTGTAATTTGTTCCTAGAAGATTCTTTGGTCATAATGACCCCAGGTTGAGTCATTGTGTCACATCCCTCATGTTCACATCCATGTGTACTGAATAATTGCACTGTAGAAATTTTGTTTTACCTTGGAATAAATAGGGCTGGGACTTTAGGGGACACACTTAGTAACATTAAGGACCATACCCCAGCCAGCAGATGGTAGTATTGCAACCAAGGTTTGTTTGTTTTGTCACGAAAAACATGCTGAGGATACAATTATCATCAGTGCAAATAAACTACACGAGAAAAGGTGTGTGCCTGCAACTGGACTGGTACCACCGCAAAACAAAAACTGTTGCTGTGATCAAGAACATCTTAGCTAACGTTAGATAAAACAGTTTTAATACAGACCCGCAGGCCCACAATGTGCCAAATGAGAGGGTTCAGAGTCAAAAAGAGTGTGTGCTTGTACTACTTTAAAGTGTTGTGTCTGTCAAAGACACAGTCGCCAACCAAAATTAATTTGAAACTCCTTACTGTATCAATTGTAGCTTCTTGGAAAAATGCGTATTTGTTATTTTTGAAGTTCTTCGTGTTTTGCTGTTACTGTGGTCATTTAAATGTGTTCTCTCTGGATTTCCTTGTGCTACATTCCCCACACCGGAAAGCCTGGGAAAGCGAAAATGTGCTCATTACAGAGCAATTCAAGAATGACACACAAAGCATAACGGCCCACATGTGTTAACTATGTCATAATGGGCCATAAGCTGATTGTGATTAGGGAAAACGACCAGAAAGTGATTGGACTTTGAAGACCTAAACGCAATGTAGAGATAATTAAAATTTTCTGCACAATTAAATGTTTTGTATCTCAAATAAAACTCATCTGTATATAATTTTTAAAAAATGGACTGCAAATAAAAAAGCAGACAGATGCAAAGACTACGTCTTTCTTCTATTTTATTGTCTTCTATTATTTATCCCGCCCCTTTTTTAGCCTTGTTTTTAAGATTGTGGTTTTTGTTACCACTTAGACCAATAATCAAGGTTTTGTCCTTTCCACTGCTGAAACAATTACCTCAATGAGAGATAAATCCTGTATTGATAAGCTGTTACTGTAATTGTTGGAATTTATCTTAATTAGGACTATCGGCGCTGTTCACGGATATTACAGAACAACAGTGATAACCGTATTAGGCTGAAAGATGAAGCTGCTTCTGTCCCTTCTATCACTTTAATTTGCCAATTACGCTGCACACACAATCACACAGACACGCCTACACAGGTCTTGCGTTTTGTGAGCAATTCATATAGGCATAATACAGCCCCAAGCCCAGGGGTTTACATCCAATGTCTTTAGCGTCTTTGCGTTGGCTCCTTGCATTGAATGAACTATAAATAAAATTAAACTGACTTTGCTTAACATATAAATACAACAAACAAGAACATCAAAATCAACCTGTATTTTTTTTGGCACATGGGATGCGCTTGAAAGGTTTTACAAAATTAGGTATATTAGATATTCAGCTTGCTTGCTAACAGCAAAAACGGCACAGAGCTCTCCAAATGAAAATCAGTTGCACAATCTTCACTTTAACTCATGCAGTTTAAAGATGATAAAAATGGCTCTTTCTTTGTTTAAGGTCGTAGACCCCTGCCGCTGACCTTTAGCCTTACAACCAAATACATCTTCCAGAAAATGTTCTCAGGAGCTATAACATCTAGACACACGTAGTGACACACACCCATATTCACAAGTACAAGTACACACAGTACACGGACTACATGTTGGGAGAACAATGTTGTAAAAATACAAAGGTCAGTGAAGAAAGTCCACCTTTAACTAGCTAATGTGTAATTTGTACCAATCGTCATTTAGGACACGGGACAAGTTAAAATCTGTATATATAAATAAGTATAGTTGACAATCAGTGTTACAAAAAAAATGAGTCAGATGTAAAAACATAGTATCTTTCCATCCCTGTCTGCCTGTCTTCATCTCTCAGTCTGCACAAATTTGTGTTTAAATGTGTTTAGTACGTAGCCAAACGAGAGTCTGTTAAACTCTCAAATGTCTAGTAACAATAACGAGTTCTTTATTCTGCTGATTTAATACCATCAGGGACTGGAATGAACACTAGGTGGCAAGCTTAGGCCTTGATCTCATATCTGCAGCACATTTTGACAATTAGATCTCCTCTGTCTCACCCTTCAATGCTATTGCTGCATGTGTTGGCAGTGGCCTATTTTGTGATTGTGATTGAGTTTCATATACATGTATTTATAAAGCCCATATTTTTCAGGTAGGTCACGTGGTAAGGTGAGTTTGTTCAGATTGGATAAGACCATCGACCATTTGGATTAAAAAAGATTCCCCACATCTTTCCATTCTTTCTTTTCTCCCCAACTCCCAGCTCTGCTGTCAAGCTGCTGTTGTTGCGGGCTGCCTCCTGAGACACACTCTCTTTTTTATCCCTCTCTCTCCTATCCTTGCATTTTCTGTGTGTTCAGGGCTACTCATTGTACGCCGGCTGCATTCTCATTCTTCTTGCTCCAGCCCGTCATCTCTTTTTATCTCCCTCGCTTTCTATCAATCCTCACTTATGGCATGGCAGCTCATTTGCAGTGTCTGCCTCAGTTTGCATCATTCCCCGAATGTTTGGTGTCAGCTCAGGCTTTCAGATCAAATCTTAGGTGCAGATGACTGCTTTCATCTCACATTTAGCTCCACCGCACCTGAGATGCTGCCTTTATGTTTTCAAGTGCTGGTGCAGGAGCGGTACCGGTCGGTTCCTGCCGGTCTGTCGGCCGTGTTTGTCTGTCCGTTGTTTGTTGCCAGGGATGGAGGAACAGATGGCCTGCTACATTCCTCCCCGCAGAGAGTGAGTGCTACAAAGTTCCGCATCATGCAAGATGGATTTTACTGCAGAAACCACTACCACAGTATAGCTCTTCCATTGTGTGGTCTTATCTGTGCAAATGCTATTATATATAAAATGCTCTGTGCAGTTGTTGTACGTGTTCCTCGATTGTCTTTGCCTGATGTTGTTTTTGCAATCATCATCCTCATACGACTATGTAAATGTCTCATTAAGAATCCTCTTAATAGCTCTCTAAAGTTCGCAGACCAAATTAAAGCCGTAAGACTGAAAGGCCTGTCCTCATCTGTGTTCAACAGCTGTCGAAAATATGTGCTTTGTTTGTTCAAAGTCCACAATGGCTAAGATGAAGCAAAAATCCCAGGGCATTGTTCTGCTCCAAGGACAAGCCTCCTGACCGTTTGTCAAATGGAATGTTGAGGACGGTACAGTAATTATTATTCACAAAGTTTCAAAAGAGAGGGTTTATCAAGGAGAAATTATTCAAATCCACCAATGCCACCAATAGCTGTATGAAGCTAATTTTTCCACATTAATAATCCCATAGTCATAAATAAAAACAGATGTGAAACACAGACATATACTTGCAGTGTGTGGTATTCAGGACTTTTTCAATAATTGATCTCAATTAGACATGATTAATTACAATCACAATTAATCGTAAGCATAATTATTTTCTTCCAACTACCCCGTTATCAATCTCCTTTTCAATCCATTTACAACTCTACTTTATTTAATTTATTGTAAGGACATCGTCAGTGATTTTGCTCATGTAATTGGCGCAGGATGGTAAATTAGATGTCGTAAAGTTCAGTGCCTTCTCGATGTTGTTGTTGTCCGTGAATTGCTCTGATAACAGCAGAAATGCATTTTTAACTGCTAATGAACCCGTTGTGGTCAGAGCCAATGTCAGATACTCCGAGGGCGAGATTAAAGGACTTCTCTCACTGGTCATAAAATAGCCATGAGCTCAGTCACTGGAGATGGAGTCAAGGTCTTTGCACACAGTGCTAATTGAGCCTTTATCTTAGGCCAGCAGGTAAAGCCATTAATCATACTGGTAATGCTTGTACACGGGGTAAGGTGGATACTACATGCTACTCTGCTACAGAGGTGGTTTTCATCAGAGTCTCATGTCACGTAGCCTAATATAATTTATTTATATTTTGTCTTCATTTTTTTTAAATTAAATTATAACTGAACAAACAAAAGGAACGCTGGTAGTAACTGATCTTTCTGTTTGGAGTTTACATAATTTCCCTGTATGATTCTGTCTATCAAAACCATACAGATCAGGGATGAGGTCACATCTCTGTAGCCAATCAGTTACAGCTGTGTTTTGCAAACTGCTAGTTTAAGCCCACCCAGGGACAACATTCAGGCTGTAGTGCGTGGTTCCATGGAATAGTAGTTTTCACGCCTGCCTTACATGCAGAAGGGTCATGGGTTCGAGCCCCAGATGAACCACATACTTAATGGTGGCAGCCTGTGTGGACAGCAAAGACTCAAACGGTACATTTCTTCATTGTGGGAAATAGAAGGAATTCATATTGTTTATTCTAAATAACCCATAGGTATAGTTTGCAGAATTTAAACGGTCCTACTGGGATCAACTTCCTGCTCCACTGAAATCATGAATGTAAAACCAAACAAATAAAAAGAGGCAAATATATATTCCTAACGTTTCTTTAACGTCCCATAATACAAAAACCTGCCAATTTCCTGTTCCATTTTATCCTAGTACTGTTCACTGAAGCACAGGCACATTGTTTTACTTCTTTAGTTTTTGTAATATAAAACATTCATCAGAAAGTGGTTAGTTGCCCCGAACAGTCACAGAACCCATATTGTCGTGTTTACTCTGATTCACCAGAGGCAGTTAACCGTAGATACAGACAACAAAAGTGAAAGACCAATCATGAGCAGTTGTTAACCACTGTAGTTATTTTACAGCAGTTATTTATAGATGCCCTGTAGAAACACACTTAAACCAGTGAAGGTACAACAGTTCTATGATTCCCTCATCTGCTTCCAAGATGTTTTTTTTTTTCCTCGACAAATAGGTGTTGAAGTGAACACATGTTGTCAAATGACCTGTGAATAAACAGATGTTTTCCCCAGGACTGTGTCTTTCGTGCTCAAATTTCAAATTATGAAGAACTTTAATTGCCAGCCCATGATGAGGGGCCAAGAGGAAGCTTGAAAGAGTGAATGCTCACGTCGACGTTAAATTAGTAAGATGGTGGTGGGTGGCTGTGCTGGGAGGAGGTTTACAAGCTCAGCAGAATGATTGAAATCCCTGCTGCAAGCTGATGGCTGCTCAGGTGATGCGGCACAACAATAGCAGCTCTCACAGCCAACAGCAGACAAAGAAAGGCGTGAAGTTGCTTCCTTATGAGAGCGGATTATAAGAGATTTAGTCCAGAGTTGAATCTACATGGAGCTTCAAAACTAAATGTAAATGCAGTAGAAAGAGAGAAAGAAAGAAAAAAAAACAGATATGAGAGTTAAAGTGACTCTTACATATCCTTGGTTATCTTTGCTTAATTTCATTTTATAGACAATAAACACGGGGTAGAGGAATAGATCACTAAAAATTACTATGTGTGTGCCTTGACTATTGTCAAGTCACCACAAACCAGTCACTCCAAAATGCAGAGAACTTTGTTTCAAACACACATTATTGAATCACATTTACCACAACGTGCAGTTTCCCCACTAGGGCAAAATTGAAGAAGATATGGAAATTTAAATTTTGTTGTAATTTTAATAAGCTGAGACCACATGGTATTAATGCCAGAAACCCTTCTTGGTACCACTTCTTTGAGAACAAGTGCTTTAAGAGAGAGAGAGACAGAGAGGAAGAGAGAGAATTGCTACATACATATGTAAGTACACCAGAGAGGTTTTTCTTATGCGCAGATTACTCTCAATAACTACTTTCACCACCTAGTTGAAGATGTATGTATTCCAACAAAGTGATATGTTGTTGACATTGACCTGCCTACCTGTTCACACTCTGTCTACTTTCTCACAGAGTGTGAAGAAAGACCTCACACCAAGCCAAGTGTAATAAACTAAAGGACTGGCAGGAGTCACAGGTTATTCAGCAGATTGTCAGAAATGGTCCATACAGTAGACAAATGTTTAGGTGTTTTGACAAGTGCCCCCTAAGTGCAACACGGATATTATTGCAATGTGATATTGTTAAGGAACCAAATCAACCTGATCATGGCAGACTGAAGCCGAAGGCAAACTGCAAAAATGTACAGTCAGATTTCTAAAAGCTGTGGTTCTAGAAGATTTCCTGATCTGGCATTATATATCTGGAAGCTTCATGGCACAGCTTTCCATGGATGAGCAATTGTATCATTTATTGCAATGCCACAGTTTGGATGGAGTGGTAAAAGCACATTGGCGCCACTGAACTCTGAAGCAGTAATAGCATGTTGTCCACAGTAACAAATCACTCTTCTATATCTTGCAGTCTGATGAATATAAAAAGTTTGGTCCTGACATTAAACTCACAAGTTTTCTCCTAGATAAATCAGCCAAAGCCCCAACAGACAAATTCCAAAATTCTTGCAGAAATTAGATACAAGTGGAAGATGTCATCACTAGAAATGGCAACCGACTAAACAAAAGCAGAGAAAATCAGACCATATGGACATATACAGTATAAATAAAATATCCATATACATTTGTGAAGATTAAACATAACATTTTAAGCACGTGGGAACAACAGTATATCCAAACATTCTGACATCTATCCAATCAATGTTGCTCTAATATGCGGTCAATACACGTGTTTTTATTTGCAAACATTACCTTTTTGTTTCTCAAGCTTTAAATTCCATCCCACTGCCAAGCATGCATTTTTGAAAGCATCTACCTACAGTAAACATACTCAACATGGTATACGATCCAGCATTAAAATGCACAGTAATGACTCAAATCTGCTGACTATATGATGCTTAAATTTGAGCTGTTCACCCGCATATTTTTTTCATAATTTGGATTAGTCACATACATAGAAACACATACATCTACCTGCTGTTATTTGTCTTTATGTGGAAGAAATATACTAAAAAGAATGTTAACTTATCTTAATTATTAAGGGTGTATATTGGCAAGAATTTGGAGATACGATACGTATGATGATACGGGGGCAACACGATATATGTGGATATACTACAACACATAGTTTATTGAGTTTTTGTTTTTAAACAATTTTTTGGTAATTTTTTGGTAACTGTCAACTGTTGCCTGCTTAGTATTAGGAAAAGAAGGATCTACATTTGTAATCGCTAGAGAAAAAAAGTATTTGCAGGAGTTTTTGGATAAACAAATGAAATTCATGTCTATAAACAGTACTCGTGTATATTGTAGGTACTTTCTTTTGTTTTCTCCGCTCAGTTATTGTTACTGTACAATGTTTGAAAATGGATACGAGAATATTACTCCATGCTGCCCAGTATTTCTATTTGATTGCAGAGTACTTTGGAAAACTACAATATAGTTGCTGCTTACTTTGCAGTGTAACTTTCTAGTAGGCCATAAAAGAATACATTTCCTGTTATAAGATTACCTTACAGATGAACTGAGCTTGGCCAAAGCGTTGGCGTCTACTCTGTATGCTACTCTGGGGTAGAAGCAAACAGAGTCACAATGGTTGTAATAACTCACAGAAAAAGTCTGAGGAAGCGATTTGTGATTGATTTATGATTGATGACGATGTTTTGTAAGGTTGCATTTTTTTTATTATTAAGTCTTTATTGTACTTTTCAAATACTCATACACACTAAGTGTTAATCAGTAGGGCATGGACAGATCACGGATGCTATTAAAAGCTCTGTAATACTCTTGTATTATGCAGACATATCTGCTCCATTAGCACAAACAGTAGAACTAGCATTTATATTAAAAATCCACCCAGAGCCTACAAGCTGGGGCTCCAGGGAAAAAAGGAACAGCTGAAGGAAGCAGTTTAAAAATACCAGATTGTTTTTCTCCAGGGCTGGAATGACTCATTAGCCAGCCAGCAAAGCAGGAAGTCTTGTCAGTTGGGTCGTCCCACAGTAAAATGACACGCAAATTACGCCAGCGCATCATTTATTGCACCACACTCGTCCTGGGACTTTGACAACAATCATCAGACATGCATATGTTAAAATCTTTTTTTCTTTCCTTGACATTACTTTTTTTTTTGCAAGGTAGGAGAATAATGATGGGTGGCTGCCATTTGCTGACGTGATTATCCCTTCTTCTGATCTTCTGGCTCAGAAGTAAAGGATGCTGGGATATAGCTCAGCCAACACATTGCTCAGATAACGCAGTGGCACCGTGACAACTTGCCACCACCGGATCTTTACTCTAGTCTTTATCTGATAGCTGCTTTGCCACGGCGTGTTGTGAAACTAGCACTTATTTGTCAGCAGCTCTCCTCCTATCTCCCTGGATGCAGCCCAAGGAGGAGTGACTGGGTGTATAAGGGGTTAGAGGGTACACTGGGGGCAGCCTGGCATGAGACTCAGCCTTGAATCATCTCTCACCAGGGAGATAAAGAGCANNNTGACTTCCAAGCATGAACTGAGCTTGAGGCCAGTGCTTGACCTTTCCTTTACCAGAGGTGACGTAGATGTCTCTGATGTAAAGAACTGCCCTTATCAGGCTAGCAGGGAGCAAGAAGAGCAGAAAGCAGAGAGGCTTTTGCAAATAATTTCCCTGATTCTGCGCTTGATTAGGTGTGGAGTTTACTAATGCATCTCTCTATGTATTCTCAATTTTCTCTCTTTTGTCACCACTATCTGTCTAATCTTAACCCATCTTCAGGAAAATCTTCTTTTTTTTCAGCAGTAGCCCATTTGTCTGTACAGGGTGTGGCAGTACTGAGACAAGTGGTAAATAATGCACAAGTCTTGCTCGCTTCCTTCTTCCAATGGAAGGAAATCCTCTTTAAAATGAACTTATTTAAACTACCAGGCTGCAGTGGTTTTACTTCTCGTTTAAGACTGGATAAGAGTAAATTGCTTGTGTTGTAGTGTATATATATATATATATATATATATACAACAACACAGTGTATATATATATATCATCTCCTGCTATGGTGGTTTAAACTGTATCGGCTCAATGTTCTATGACTTAGTCAACTCTGTGGATTGTGACAAGTAAAATAAAATAAAATAAAAATAGAAAATTTTAAGTTTTTGGAACTTAAATGTTTATTACACATTATATCTACATAAAAATGCAGATAGTTGGAGAGTAGGCAAACGATGGACTAGTGGTAAGTGCTCTTGCCTTACTGTGAGATGGTCATCTGTTTGATCCCAGTTGGTAATTAATGGAGTGGATCACTTTTGGAGTGGAATTTAGATGTTCTTTTTTCTTTACTGGTTAGTCCAGGTTACTTAACCAATGCAAAAAGATGCAAATTTGGTTAATAGTCAACTGTATATTGCCAACTTTAGTGTGAACGGTGGCTTGTATTAGTCTGTATCCAGATCACCATCAGTGATTCAGATGAACAGCCAAACCCTTTGACTCCGAAAGAAGGGATTTTGTTGTTCAATTAAAATGTCATGTTAAAGGTTCACTTCATTTGTGTCAGTACTGAGACTGGCTGTGATGTGTTAGAGACAGAGACTGCATACTTTAGTCATGCCATTTTTTTCAGTGTCAAGGTTTAGTTGACGTGTAGATAGTGCCCTAATGTGCCCCTTACGATACCAAATATTACAACTGGCCTCAGTGTCTCTGAGCAAAATGAAGACATTGACTAATGCCTTTAAAAACAATGACAGAGTCTGATCAAGGTCATCACATGTGATGCTCTGATCCCTTTCTTACATTGACCTTTTCTATCTATTCATGTGAAATCCTTTTCTACTTTAGTTGTATAGTCCAACCATGGCTCTATGTTAAATGCCAATTCCATCTGAAATGCTAAAAGGGTTTTATTTCCATCAAAAGGAAAATGAAGTGGATTTGAAGTGTTCTCCTTCCGTTGGATTTTAAAACATAAAAAGTACCAGTGGCTAATGAAAGTACTCCTTCATGAAATAATTTCTCCTGGTGTTTTCAAATTATTTTTTGAAGACCACAGTTTCCATCTGTGCATCGTGGTTTTGTTTGAGACGAAAAATAACTAAGAACTAAAGATGGCACTTCACACCATATGCTGCAAGTTAGAGATTTTATATTTACAACGCTGACAGACTACTACGTAAACCTGCAGATTCAGCTAAGACTGCAAAAAGTCTGAATTTCTTCTGTCAGTTTTTAAAAAAAAATACAGGTGACATTTACTAATGCATGACAAAGCAGAATATGTTAGAATTCTGTGGGGGTTTTTTTGTTTGTTTGTTTTTTGTTTTGCTGAGAATGTGATTCTGAGTAGTTTCAGTTTGATTATGTAAGCTTGCACGCTTACATCTGTCGGGCTGGACTGGTCTCAGTCAGGTCTGCTGTAACGAGGTGATTGCACATTTGTCAGCTGGCCAACGAAGCGCAGTGCTTCAAAACAGGAGTAAACTGGTGAGGTTGAAAACAGTACAAACGGGAAACGTTTTATTTTGGCTGGTGAAAAATCCTCTACTCATCTTTGGGGAGTGGATTGACCACAATTGCCTGCTGTAATTTTCCATGAATGAGAACTAACAATCCACTCAGAATACCTCTCTGTACTGTACTGTAGTGTTTATTCATCTGTGCATGCACTTGAAATACCAACTATTGTGTTTGCTTTCTGTCGATTTACTTTCTATAGAAACTCTAAAAGATGTGAAGGCAAAAGCAACTGGACTTAACGTTTCTTTTTTTTCTTCCGTGAGTAAAATACCATTGTGAGAACAACAACAACAATAATAATAATAATAAATAAAATAATGCACTCTGATTCAATACATCAATAACTCACACAATTTCTACTTTCTGTCGCTGATCAAGCATCAGGTTGGGGATATGTTTTTTTAAACACTTCATCTTGTTTAATAGTAATTACAGATAAACATACATCATACATATCAGGAAAGAAATAATAAAGTTGGCCATCTTTTATTGGTGAGTGTGTAATATTTGGTAATTCTGTTCCATGATTAAACTTTAAAATGAGGAGCGTCATAAACGTGCACAAGAATACATGAATTGAGAATAATTGAGAGCATGGATTCAGCTACAGCTAGCTCAATTGTGAAGGCCTTAATATTAGATATGTGTTCAAGCTGTAAACCGATCTCAAACATTTTGTCCAGTGCTGGTCTGAATCAGCTGTTTTCAGGCAAAAACTGCTTGGTATATGCATAAACACTTGGGAAAGTTGGGAAAACGACGAGATGATTTTTTAAAAAGTTACATCAAACACGTATTGAACAGTTAACCAGCCATTGCATCATGTTCTCTGCATGAATCGCCCCAATATATTTTCTCAACTCCCCCACGCACAGAAGAGAGCAGACGGTGGGCACAGTCGCTGCTCTCTTCAGTTGACACTTCACATGAGCTGTCAGTATTATCTTCAGCTATCGCCCAGAATTCACTGGAGCTGCCATCCTCTTTAGATAATACACCAGCAATTTGTCATGGCCCATTTGCTTTCATGCCGGTGCAATCTTATCATGATCCGAGATCCCCCGAAACTTAGAAACCACGTCTCAGTTTTTGGAAGTAATCAATCATTTGTTTTTTTTTTAACTACATCAAATATTTCCCCCTTTCGCCGCTCCCACTGAATATTCAAGTTCAAATTGGTACTTACTCTAGACATGAGACACTAATCTTCTGTGCCAACGTTTGTCAGCCAAGACCACCTCTACAGCACAGCACAGTTTTAGTGTGAATTCTATACAACAGTTTTTTACAAAACAACAGTTTTATACAAGAGTTTTTTGTTTGTTTTTTTTTTCAAAACAACCAGAAGCTCCGGCGGGCCACATAAAATCAGACAGCAGACCAGTTATGGCCCGCGGGCCTTGAGTTTAACTTATGTGCTCTAGACAGTGGAATTACTAATCAACACTTTTAATCCTTAAAGTATAAGAGCCCAAGTTTGTATAATTTTTACACGTCATTTCACAGGATGCCTCCTAAAATTACAACTGAGCTGAATTCTGTGATCCCAAAACACAAGGGACTTGGTTAACAGCATTTCCAAGCCTTTCCGACAGCACACATCTTTTTTCTTTTTTTTTTTTTTAAATCCAAACGTTCTTTTGGCAAAAGGATTTTTCACACTCAAACAGAGAAAAGGGTGACCACACATCACCTGTTTCCCTTTGCACAGCAGGA
>NC_024328.1:11429293-11445217 GCF_000523025.1 Cynoglossus semilaevis
TGACTCAAATAAAGACAACTGGGATGGTGTATTGTCAAAATGTTTCCCATACCTACAAACCTACTTGGCAGTCTTAAGGTGTCCCAAGTTAATCAAATGTGTTGTTGTAGCTGGTGCAATATTTCTTTTAATGTGAAAAGAAAATTAATGTGTGACATGTGGAGAAGAAGCTGGATTTCTGCCCGTGAGACACGACTCTTGTGGCTTGTCTATGAAAATCAGACTTTGCGTCGCACTCCTGCTGAGGGTGACTTGGATTCCTGCCCATTACTGTTTTCTATAGAATGGTGACTAATGTTCCCACTAATCCATTGACCAGATGCCACATCACGATAATTCACCTGCTGTAGCAGCCACTTGTTAGCTTAGTTCTGCTATTTTGAATCTCTGCCAAGCTCAAACCAAGATTACAAAATATACCTAAGGTAACCACAACCTTGTGCATTTTTTCTTTTTATGCATATACTGTATATACATAAATATACATAAATATAAGTTTATACATAAATATGCATACATATATTTTCATGTTTTTATAAGTTCTATTCTATATGCATATCCAGATATATATGCATATAGAAAAATATATACACTAGTAATGCTTACGTTCGCAATCTTGATCTTAATACATTTAACGTGGTACAACTCCAGCATGTATTCAGTGTATATATTAACTCAAAGAAACCATATTGAGACATACTGCATTTAGCAACAATTAGTACCTGTTTTAGGTCCTTATCAAATATCATAATGCATAAGTGAAGATGTAAAAAAAATGCACTCTCATTTTATGTACAACTATAGCAATGCAAATCTTCTAAAGCTGTATATATTTCCTCCAAGTCGTTCTTTGTATAATACAAGCAGATATTCAGCCTTGCACTATATTAATAGAGACTTAATGGGAACACAACATGCTGGGCTCAGTTAATGCATGGTGACAACTGTTTGCAGTTGTAAAGTACAACACACTCCTGAATGACAGTCCAGCAAGGAACTAAGCAAGTCTGAGGTCAAGACATCACTCAAGGGACGATGTCAATTTGACGTCATTCATTAGGAGGTACAAGTCTCGAGCCGCACCTTCTCCCACAATTGCTAACTGCTTAAGAAGGGATATGATCAGACAGCCATCTGATTGTGAGCCCATTCTCCCAATGTCAGGACACTGAGACATGAAAACCTACATGGCTCCACCACAGCTATGTGTAGGCAGATATCGTCAGCGTGTGAAATGGTATTAATTACATTTCTGCCTCTTGTTAAAAAAAAAATAGAAATATATGAACATGAACACATGCATGTGGATCATGTGGTTTCTTTAAAAAAAAAAACAGAATGCATTTTCCTTCTGCCAGCCAACTTCTGGTTCCTCCTTTATAGTTATTTATAAGCCATCTGCTCGGGCAAGGAACGTGTCAGATGTGAATAAAACACAGAATCCTCTGCAGTCCCTCTTAGTTTTCAAATTATGTTCCATCTACTGCAAATCCTCCATGGATGATCCCAACATGGGAGACCCAGAGATGTGCTGCTCCATCATGTCCTAAAAGACCGGTTTGCTTTCATGTGTCTACCCTTATTTAAGACCCAAACATCTGGTTCATTAATGTTGTATATGGGCAGCTCATCTGATCTGTGTCTGTTCTCCTTGAGTGTCTGTTGCCTTTTCTAGTAAGTGGGTCATAACTATTAACAAAGAAACACAATTAGGAGACTCATCTTCCAATGTAACCCTACATCTTCAGACCGATTCATAAGATAACTACTCAAAAATGTACTAAAACTGACTTATCTTAAGAAGAGAAAATTGTTAAATAAAAAAAAAAAGACATTCTGTTAAAAATACATTCTCAGCGAAGGAAATAAATCCCAGAAAGGTTATTAATTGACCCAGATCAAGTGGTGGTGGTGGTGGTGGTGTGGGCAGATGGGTGATTGGGTTACTTAATCTTATCTTAATCGTGAGGACAGGGTGCATGGCATACAGTTCATTGGTCCATCACAGATGGCTGATAAGAGATAAACAAGCATTAACACTCGCATTCACACCTATGGTAAATTTAGAGACCTAACCTCATCCTCGCTCTTCTTTTTTGTTTTTTGTTTTTTTTTTTTCACCTGTAAGAGAAAACCCATTACACTTAGGAAGAAAACCGAAACTTCTCAGAGAAGATCAACCCAACAAAACGTTATCTCCTGTCAACACCACTTCTGCACCCCCACCTTTTATAAATAAGACTATATTTTTAACCCCCCAGCCCTCTGTCGACACGTTTACAGCAGAGCTTCAAAACTCTACCAGTCTTCATTTGAAACACTACAGTCTCACAAAGCTGATATTATTGATAAACAAAGGAAATTAAAGTAGAAATCAAGCTATTTCCCACTATGGAACAAACAAGGAAATTAAAGGTAATTAAATTCGAAATGTTTCAGCTTAGTGATTTGGCCCAGCTTTTATATTGGGTGGACTTCATGAAATAAATATTCCCATGTTTACCAAGTGTTGGATGCTGGTTATGGGTCGATTCAAACCCAGTGCCTACTTCATTAAAGGTGCTTTTTTTTCTTTTACTTTAGGCTTTTAAGGATTGACAGATTTGGACTTGTTAGAAATGGATTTCTTTGTAGGACTATTACCACTTTTTTTTTAAACTAATCAGCATTACTTATAATGAGCCAATCATAACTAACAAACCGTGATACTGAACTAAGATCTAATATTTGGTTTCAAGCACCAGATGGGAGAGCAGATGGAATTGGAACAGATCATAGGCTTGAGAGAGGAAACAAATAAACCAATTCAACAAAGACAAATCTGCAGAGTCATATCCTGCTCACAAAAGGTACACAGCGTTACCAACATGAGTGTTAAAAGGTTTGTTAAATGTACTGTATTTATTTTATTATTATTAAATGTGCTTTTTTGGAAATAGGATGCACCTAATCTGCAACTGTAAGCAACTGTGAATCCCTGAGTGTGTTTTTCTGTTATTGCGTAGCTATACTTATGAAAACATCTTTGGGGAAATAGTGTACAAAAAAAGAAGGCATTTTGAGGTTCAAGATTTAGATTGGAATTAGGATTAGAGTAGGTTAGATTACAGTTGGGGGATTAAAATTACAGATAAATGTTTGTAATAAAAAAAGGTTAGAATAAGCAATGAGGAATTTCACTCTGTGCATACGTGTGCATATAAAATACATACTTTATTGTGTGTTTGTGTACTATTTGATAATGTATAATGTATATGCCCAGACAGGCAGGTGACCTCACAGAGAAGGTTCATGGCTATAATAAATGCAGTGCTGCCTTAGAGCAGCACAATAACATGGTTTCAGAAAAGGGGACATTGGTCTCTTTGGAAAACAACTGGGATTTATCTGTGACAGGAACATCACTTTCACTCTGGGCGGAGTGGCTGACACTGTCATGTTAGCTTTCTCCTCACTATTCCCACCTCTTCAGACCGAGGCCACGGTGAGCGTTCCACATTCCACCGCGAGTCTCTCTATCCCATCGTTCCTCTTGTGCATTCGCAATTACACAAAGAAGAGTTTGCTCAGAGCTGCAAACTAATCAGACACACATGCAAATAAGCTTGGAATCTTGTTAAGGGATACAGACACAGAAATGAGACAAAGCTGCCTGCACCCACGTCTCTGAAGAACTTTAGCAGGCAGAACATAATGCTTAATTTGATTATGCTCCTACGCTATTTTCTGCTTTTTTTTTTATATAATTTTAGAGATTTGTTTTGACGGGAGATTAAATTAGTCAAGTAAATAGAATTAAATCTCAAGACAATGGACAATTGAGGCTAGGAACAATTTGAATTTGAATTTTTTAAGATATTGTGGGTCCTGTCAACAATATAAAAAACACAAATAGAACACATCACTCAGCCTTAATTACTTTCTCTAACCAAGTGGTTCTCAAAGCATGGACACAAAACTAGCTAGAGCAATGAAAAATCCAAGATCGCTTGAAGAAATTGGGATCATTTGTATTTTATTCCTAAACTGTATTGTAAATTCAAAGTAGATTTGTCATGAAAATGAACACTTGGTTTTAGCTAGCTATACAGTGCTAGATATATTGTGCAAGTCGTAGAGTATCGAAAGATAGATTTAACACTCCGTCCCAAATGCTGAGGTTTTGTCTTTTGTGTGTTTTGTCATCCTCTGACATCCTAATCTACAAGGAATTTTTTTTTCCTGTCTGTACAACTTATTCTTCGTGTCCATGCACACACTTGGAAATGATCCATACTACCAAGATATATAATTGGCCTTGAGTGGAATGTCTATTAGTGTAATTATGAAAAGTACAGGATCCCAGTTTCACTCAAAACTAACGTATGGTAATACAGTCCGAGCACAGCAGATGGAAAGGATGGAAAGATGCCATTAGTGTAAAAAACAAGTATAATTGGAATGGAATTGATGACACTCTGTCCTATGGTGTCACTCAGTCGACTGTAACAAAGACAAGACAGATTACACTGGAAGATGTGTGAACCCGGCTTTGACATGCGATGCGTGGGCAAAGGTAGCCTGTTAATGAATGGGGGAAATGAAGACAGCAGAAGAACGATGCGCAGCATGCTATTCGATAAAATATTGCTATTGTTAGGTAGTGCTGAAGGAAAATTGCTGCGATGCAGAAAGAGTGGGAAGTCTTGACAGCTTTCTGGTGGCAGTCTGACGGCTGAGCAGGGGGATTGGAAGGAAAGTGCAGCAGAGGGCTGCTGTCAGGCCACACCAGTGTGCCATTTAACAAGGTCCAGAGATGAGCGGCACTGTAACACATTGCAGAGAAACGAGAGAGAGAGCGGAGTAAGTGAGGGTGGAGAGGGCTGCATTTTTTTCCAAAGTCTTGCTACCTGTCATGTCTGGGACTCTGAAATCCTTCATAGGTGCATTAGAGCGGAGATTGAAGGTCCTCAATCAGGGCAGGAGCCGGGAAGGATTTAGAGATTTGTAGGTAAACCTGTAAGATATGCTGTACCACATCTCCTATAATACAGACACATATGAAAACATGTGTGAGATCTGATGAACAAACCTGCATCAGTGGTGTTTGCTAATTCAGGTCTGCTCTTTACGAAAAAACCTGTCAACATATGAAAATAATTTGAAAATAATATGAAAAAAAAAGGCTGCAGTTTGTCTCTAGACGTCACTCAACACGTCACTCCCAAACATAGTCCCTGTGTAGGACTAGGAGACTAAGTGCTGCAGCAATTTTTTTAAAAAAGAGTTGTCAATAAGGAAAAAGAAATTATGCTGCTTCTGGTTATGGTGTTTGCCATAGTTGTTATTTAGCATCAGCCGTGAAAGTACTGTAGCTGTCCAGTGCAGAAGCCCATTGAAACTAAATGTCAACAGGGTTGAATACAATTGTTTATACAGAATTACTGATTGGTGCTGAGAACATCATACCATGTGACCCTTTTTTAACTCCCCTTTAGTAATTAAATAATAATAAAACTGTCCACATTCGACAAAATATTTATAACCTCACTGAGAACATTTAGTTTCTCCATTCTGTCTTGGGCAATGGCAAAGGATTCACAAAATGTTCCAGTCTGAGTGGTTGGTACTGATGCTCGTCACTAAACTAACCCCAGCCATGGCAGATGAGAAGGAGAATAATTGTGTTAGTAAATGTAAAATACGGCTTATTTTAAACTTGGATGCCCTTAGAGCAAACTTGCAGAAGAATCCACTACCCCTCTGCTATAGTTCATCCTAATGCAGTACTTCACAAAAAATGCTTTGCTCTTGGCTGCACAGTGGAAACTCAAACTAAATGTCAACCTCCCAAAGCCTGCAACCTCATTAGTTATGTCACCGCTATTAGTTAAGGATAATTCAACTGTATCCTGTCACATTTTTTATTTTCTAGCTGCTAAGATATCGCTACAGCAAGGAGTGTTTTTTAATGTGATTTTTTTTTAATGATGTCTGCCCACATTCCATAACATTTGGTCGTGACTCAACACATCTGGCAGATTTTCACACATTTGTTTGTGTTTTTTATAGGACATGTGACATTTACTTTTCACATTTATTATTCCCTAATGGATTGCCCTTTCTCTTTATGTTTCTCCAGGAGGGCGACTCCTGTTTCTGGTTATGTGGCTGAACCTTGTGCCTCAAACTGACAGCTGCCCTGCAAAGTGTGTGTGCTTCAGTGAGCCCAGGCCCACGGTGGCCTGCCAACAACAAGGACTCTTTTCGGTTCCTACTGAGATCCCTGTGCGCAGCCAGAGAATATTCCTTCAAAGCAACAAGCTCACGGTGGTCAAGTCCACCAGCTTCAGCTCTTGTCGCAACCTAACAGTTCTTTGGCTATACTCCAACAACATCAGCTACATTGAGGCTGGGGCCTTCTATGGCTTGGAAAAGCTAGAGGAATTGGACATTGGAGACAATGGCAACCTCCGCACCATCAGCCCCACAGCCTTTAAGGGGTTGACCAAGCTGCACACTCTCCATCTGCACCGGTGTGGTCTATCAGAGCTGCCCGTTGGAGTTTTCAAAGGAATGTTCTCCCTACAGTACCTTTACCTGCAGGACAATAACATTCTATTGCTGCATGATGATACTTTTGTGGACCTTGCCAACCTCACTTATCTCTACCTGCACAACAACAAAATCAAGATTGTCACTGACAACATGTTTCGTGGATTAATCAATTTGGACCGTCTACTACTACATGAGAATCGTGTATTCTATGTCCAACCACGGGCTTTCAGTGATCTTGGAAAGCTGAAATCTCTGTTCCTTTTCTTCAACAACCTTACAGTCTTGTCAGGGGAGGTAATGGACCCACTGGCATCTCTCCAATACTTGCGTTTGAATGGAAACCAGTGGATCTGTGACTGCCGAGCGAAAACCTTGTGGGACTGGTTTAAACGCTTCAAAGGTTCCAGCTCTGAGCTCGAGTGTGAAGTCCCAGAGTTCCTGGCAGGTAAGGACTTGAAACGTCTAAAAAGTGATGACCTGGAGGGGTGTGTGGAAATGCCTCAAATCCAGACCAGCCTATTTAACGCTAAGACCCAGTCTGGCAAATTCCATTCTACCGAAAATCCAATGGGGGAAACTATTCCGAGATGTTGTCTTGGCGACAATGACAAGTCCTCTATTCTGTCAGGCAAGAGCCGCCAAATCACCAACAACCCCCTCAAGGAGAAGGAGAACATGTCAAAGACTAAATATAAAGATCCCGAAAGAACAAAAAATGAGACCCAGAACAAGCAGAACGACGGACCACTTGGAACCTTGTCCAACAATCTGGATGAGTCTTTGGAAAACCCAAACCCTGATCTGGAATCATCAACACCATCAAACAAAAAGAAGAAGAAGTGTTCCAAAAAGCCAAAATCGGACACCCAATGCAACAAAAGCCAGGCTACTGCTTTACAAGGTCCTTACATTCTCTTCATTCCAATGATCTGGATTTCTCTAGCCATGTCTTAGAACTGCTGATCTCGTACTTAACAAAGGACTCGCGATTGTTGATGCTAATGACAATGATGATGAAGATGCAGTGACATCTACATCGGGCAGAGACTAAGAAGCAAGGGATCTCAATGATCCGTTATGGGTGAGGACAAACAATCATGACAATGTTACAGTACATTTAACAAAATGGATGCCTTTACAGAACACAACAGATCCCATGTATATAATGAATTGGTGCCCACAATTGTTTGTTCTCTATGTACTTAATGGTACTGTGTCTAAGCTACATTTTGGAGACCCCTCCCTTTTCTCTCCCCCCAATGCTTTTACTGCTTTGACAGGATGCTGAGTGAATGAAAAAAAGACAAAACACAAAGACAAGAGTTTTAAAAAACAAAGCACAGACAAAGTGCCAACGAAGAATGTTGGGTCTGTTTGGAAAGGAGAAACGACCCCCCCTCCCCATCCTCTGCCCACTGTTATTTATTCAAAGTGATGCATTTGTTATGTTTTTTATGTTTGTAAAAACAAATGTTTTACTTCAGTTTGAGTTGTATTTTCATGACAGAGAGGGTAAATGGGTGGGACCAAAAGAATGCTAATGGTTTGTTCATTGAGATTTCGAAGGAACCATAGATATGCATTTTATTTTACTTGTGTACAAGTATGAACATAATATGAATAAAGTTCCTATTTTGTAGGTCATGTTGCTTTTGTGTAATACTTTCGCAGGGTATAGAAAAAATATATGGAATTTTAGTATAATAAAACTGAACTAACAAAGTAACCAAATGTGAACACTCTTACTTTATTTATTCTCCATGAAAAAAGTCATTTCCGATTGCCAAACCATAGGCAGATTAATAAGGAACCAAAAAACAAAATACCTTTCCTTGTATTTGTCAAAACATCCTGTTAATTTGCACCAGTGCAGTTTACAGGATGGTTTTAAATGGTTACAAAAATGTATTTTAATAAAGTACAGATTAAATGAAATGAAATAGAACAAAACTGTCCTTTTAACAGGACAGCTAAGTAAGACTGACTATTCCGAACAGATGGCTGACCCACTGTGGCACAGCCATTGTTTTTCGAGGCTGTTGGTGAAGTGATGGCCAACTGTTTTGGTCAAACTGCATTTGTTTTGTCTAACTTTGCAGACAGCCCTGCAAAGATTGGTGACATCGCTAGAAATATAGAGACAAAGAAAGAGATGGAAAATAGTTCACCTTCCTTATACTTAACGTTTGGAACTGTCGAAGAATTTGTGTTATTAAACTAGAAATATATATAGCTTTTGCGTTAGTAAGAACCCTTTGGAGGTTAATGTCTCTTTTCCTAATGCTATGCAAAATATCAAACAAAAAACAATAAATATGTGATAATATGTAGTTTAAAACAAGGTCAAATTCAACATCAACACCCACCCATGCCACATATTTTTGCAGCTTAAGGGACTTTTGCACATACATGATGCTCTGCCCTAGGCAGCATGACAACATTTAGCATATCATTAGACGTAGCTATTTATAATTATTTATACTATAAACACTATGAATACGCGTCATATTTCCCCATTATTTTGAATGCATTATTGATGTTATGTGAAAATATAGGAGGAATATTCAAAGGTTGCCTATTCACATCATAACATTAATATTGAAATGGAACTCTAGCAACATATCAAGCACAGCTTTGTCTCTTGATATGAAAGAAAATGCAGTACTGTAGGCTATGCTTGAATTCAAAAGGCTTAGCCCTGAAATATGTGACTTAATAATCAGAACAAGTGTCTTGTAAGTCCATGTTGTCGCCGTGAGTCCACAGGTCAAGATAATACAGGGATTTAAAATCTGCACTGCATTAAGCCAAGATCTTGTCAACAGCCCTCACTTTATCTCACACCAAGTTAAAGGATTACAATGGAAGGTCTCAAAAATCCTCTGAGCTTCTTATTGTTGTCCATTGAACCTGGAGAGCAGCAGGAACGACGGGACCTAAAGAGATATCGATCCTGGGTCGGAATCAACGGGGAAAATCAACAAGGCTCCTGCAACCAGTGACCCTCGATCCACTGCTAATACCTGAGCAGCTGCTGAATGAAACAATGCTGAAACCTGTCTCTGACTGATTCAATCTTCTCATGCACATCTGCAGAGGTAGGCACTACTGGCTAAATCCAACATCCAATGTGACAGTTATGATAGATGGAGACCTTGTGCTGTACACTTGTGGCTACTAAGAGCATTGTATCAATTAAATCCACATCAGTATTAGTGAATATCATATTTTGTTTACAGGCACTTGTCATTTTATTGTGATAAGCATTTTTTTTCTTCACATAAAAGTATCAATAAGTGGAATTTTGAAAGTTTATCATTATCAAGTTGAAAACTCAGCAATTGATAGTGAAATGAATAGTGGTAAAAAAAAAAAGTTACACATCACAGTCATCGCTTGAACATCAGTCTTAGATACTGTACTTCTGAACTCAGAAATGTTGGTCAAGGCAGAAGGGGGAACCTAAATTTTGATTTATATTTTAAACCAAAGCATATAATTTTATTATGCAGGCCCATTACCCACTTTAGGGTCTTACTAAGTAAATCTAATTCATTTTATCTTTCACAGACATTTTATGTGCCATCTTCATGACTCTAATATCTCTTCTATTGAAATATTCTGCCGTTTGATTTGATAGAAATCAATGTTTATACTGCTGGGAACATAAAAATCTAATCAAGTGCACTCCAGGTAATTACCATTCTGTTATGTGATAAAAGTACTTATCTTGGATTTTTACTTAAAAGGCACTTCTGATGAAAATATTATCAAATAATGGGTGAACATTTGCCTGATCATATTGAACACTTTAAAGGTGGCAAAGACAAGGACAGATTTAAGGTTCTGAAGAATAGTTGCATATTTCCCCTGCAGAATAACAAATGGAAATGAATACCAAAGGTACAAAGTTATGGGTACTTCAGATCTACAGAGACATAATATTGGCCGCGGTCAGGCTGGTGAATTTTAATAATAGGTTTTTATTCCACATAATTTGTAGACAGACCTTTAGTTATGTATAAAGATTAGGTGAAAGGAAACTTATCAGAGCATTTAGGTAAAATCTCCTGTAATAGGCCGAAAACCAAGAAAAGGCTACAGTGGGTGGGGTGAAAGAAGAAGAAAAAGTCTCTGCTGTAATTTTTCTAGGTCTATCCAAACATCAGAGCTGTGGGAGCAGAACCTGACAAACTAGAGTCAGACAAAGCTGTCTTGTGTAAGAGATAGCAAGCAATAAATAGTACTAGAGACCAGGAGCCTGTCCAGCTTCTCCTCAACTACAGGTGCGAGAAACTATCTTAGGCATTCAGTATCAGAGTGAAGAAAGAGGCACCGGGGCATCTTCTGTTTCACTGGGGCCTCAAGGCCACAGTGATGAAGTCTCTGACAGCAACTCACCTGACGATGCGCAGGTAAGAAACACAACTCTATCTGCTGGTATTTGTCTGTTTGTTCCAGCATTATAAGTATAGTACAGGTAAAAAAAAAATCTCAACATTATTTATCATTGTGCAATGTTGAAAAAAAGTTTGGATTAATCAGAATTAACTGTGATAAACTCACAGCGTCTTTAATCTCAGGTTGATCTAATTTAGATTAATATAATTAATCAAAAATGACTAGTGTAACACTTGCACTGTTGTTTCTAGAAGTTCAAACCAAGTCAGTCTCACTGTTGTGAATACTTTCACACCACATGCACACAAAAACACAACTCAATAAGGCTCTGGGGTCATTCTAATTTTCTTCCAGTCAACCGTGCAAGGAGACTAAAAACCCATCAGCCCAGGCCTCGATGCAAGGTCCTGGAGGAACTACTGTGAGGTCTGACAGCTGTCCCATAGTGTGCCCGCAGCTCCATTTAACAGTGCCCAGAAATATGATGTCCAGAGAGTGTAGTCGCCTGTCAGCCCACAAGGAGTTTGTTTTCAGCTGGCAATCACTTAGGTAAGGTGTAAAGCAGCAGTGACCGAGCATTTGAGGAGTATATAAAATCTCACTATGAGAATAGCTAATGATATTTCTAAGGAACATGGGAATAGGAAAAGAAATCAACACACTAGAAAAAAGTGGGAGTTGGATTTATTTTGTATGCAGAGGTGCTGGCAACTGTGTGCATCTTTCTATCAATATGCAAATACCAAAAATGGATTTGTCACTCTGCCTTGGTGGTGTCAGGGTTAGGTGTGAGTCAGAATAAAAAAAAAAAAACAAGAATGTTTTCTTTCATTATAACATAGCACAGTTAAAAAAAAAGACTTCATGATGGTTTTGTTCCAATTATAAAGATTATTTGCCAAGGTGGGGAAGGAATTATTAACAGTTGCTGCTGAAAGAGTGAGTCAAGGATACTGGCTGTAAAACTCCTAGGTACTACACCTACTCTTATAAACTCGACGTCAAATGAACATGAATTATCATCCTTCTCTTGAACTGCTTTGTCTCTCATTTCCTTCCTTATTTATTTCCCATTCTGTTATGTCCTTTTTATTTATTTTTATTTCTGCTCGGTGTCATCACTTCCTCGCAGTGCTCTTTGTTAGCAGTCAGTACGTTTTATTTTTTTCTTTATTTCTTTTTTATATTTTTTTATATCTGAATTCATGCACAACATTGAAAAGAATAAAATATCTGGCACTAAATGTATAAAACCCGATGTGGCCAATATTAGTTTCTATCAATTTATTACAAAGATAGTTGAATGGAAAGTTGTTCAAATTATTAGCAGTTTGGATTTAAGCTTTATTAAAGCTTTTACATTTAATTGCAAGTAACACCTGAATTGAATAACGAGATGAATATTTCACCCTGCTTTTTCCTCAGCACCACATGTTTATGTGAAAGATGCTAGAGTGAGAGACGTGCAGAGAGAAAAGGGAAGAAGGGAGGATATTCTTAGTGCTCAAGTCAAGAAATATATCGTTTGTTTTTTTTATTTATTTTTTATATATTTTATAGCAAGGTAAATAACCCCACTGTAAAGTTTTAGCATTGTTTATCCAGGTACATTCCCTTAAAAGAAACTCATCTTAAAAGCCACAAATCCCTGCCTGTTTCTTGGCGTCTCTGTAGAAAATGACCCACCTTCAACTCCTCCTGCAAATTCTGGCAGACATTCCATGTCTCCTCCAGAAAACACTAACCTTTGATCATTAGAAATGAGGCTTCTTTTTTTTTTTTTTTTTTTTTTTTCCTGAGTGAATGTGACTAAAATATTTGAGTTGATGTCTTGAGGCTCAGGCTTCTATGAAAAAGTTTAGCCTCTTCACTGCAGAGGATTCCCAAACTTAGACAGACTTTTAGCTTCCTCTTCTGCATACTAAATTCTCCATCACTACAACCCCTCCTTCAGTAGAAATCACCTCAGCTCCCTTTCCTTCTATCTCCACTTGTTTCACTCTCTCCCCTGCTGCTCCCTTTCACTCACATTTTCTTACTAACAGACTAAGGTTATAACTCACAATGAAGGAATCTCTAAATTAATCCTTTTTTTTAAAATGGAGACCCACACACAGTGAATTTTTTTTTTCAACTCCTAAATATTGTATGAAATGTACCTAAGGAGTCAAAGATGTGAAGAACATTCCGATGATTTAGAGGAAGCATAAATAAGTCAAATAATTCTGATTTGCGATCAGTTTCCCTTAAATTCTTAGGCATTAACGTGTTCACAGCTCTCTAACAACTTCTTCCTGCTTTTCGAGAACATAAAGACAAAAAGTTCAAACCGGCTAAATAATACAGACATCCAATGTCTCCTATGAGTTTTAAGAGTTTCCCACACATTGACAGCTGATGCCTGCGAAGAAATACAGAGAGAAGACTGTGTGTGTGTGTCTGAATCTTCGCAAAAGACTCTTTGGCTATTGGTAATTATTTTTGTTTGGGTTTCTTGTTCACGTGCATTTAACTAATTGTTTGATTGTGCTATTGAGACAAAATTGTAACTGATGTGAACTGACAGTTTTAGACTCTGACAACTAACGCTTGTTTACAGTATTTCTTGTTATTAACCTATCAACCTTATCAACCAAGTCACACATAATGCAATATATGCATGTTTTTCAATGATCTATTTAAAAAAAAAAACATCCTTAGAAATTCATGTTAGACTTCTAAAATAAGTTGCAGGACCTTTTCAATGAAGACAATTGCACTGCGATGTTCTCTCACAATTGTACCGACCGCAAATATCGTTGCTCTGCTTTGCAAACAGTAATAGGAAAGACATATATTTGCATTTTGACTGGAGAAATAGTCACAACCCTATGTCAGAACGTTGAATTTAATCTCAGCTGTGACCTGGTGTATTCAGAGCTGCTCACTTGTGATTGAATCTGCCAAGTCGTATTGTTGAGGTATAAGGGATAAATGAAAGAATAACACCATACAGGCACAGCTGATCCCATTGTGCAGGTGGAGTAGTCATCTGTACTGATCCGTTGTCATCATAACATGACCTGTTGTGAACACAGACTGACGGATTTAAACAAGACTGTAGCTTACAACCTATGTTTTATAATACTTCTTTTCAGATCAATTTAAAAATACAATAAAAATTATTTCTTGCCACAATGGATCATATCACCCTATAACTGCCTCTCCTTTTACACCAATAATCTACAATAATAATAATAAAAATAATATATACCCACTGTGTAAAATATCTAAATCCAAAGTCCCTTTTTTTTTACTCATCAAGCTATTTTATCTCCCACATCATTTGTCCAATATCTCCAGTATTTCCTCTCAGAACAAGTCAAAACCATGTGCACCTCATCTCCCCAACTTCATCTCCAAACTGTTCCACCTTAACTGCTCCCCTGATCTTCTTATTTTAATTCTGTGCCCATGCTGACCATTCCCAGTGAATATCTCAGCTGGTTCATTTATTTTTGTCACTAAACCATACATCATAGCAGGTCTCACTACTTATATACTAGACCAGCTAGACTCAGCTATGCGTCATTCACGAAACACTTCTCTCCATCCACAAAATTAATATTATAAATGCAACAACAACAACAAAATCATTTTGAACCTAAGGGACAAAGCAATGGTTGGTGTTAATGCAGTTTTCAATGTATTAATGTTGTTAAACACAAACACTTTCAGAATTTGCTGCCTGCAACAGAGCCAATCACACTGTGTTGCAATGACTTGTAGCCCAACTTTATAATGAGCATTGTGTGTTAGGGAAAATAGGAGGATTCATAAGCAGTCACTATAGATGGAGGTCAAGGTTAGAAACCACTGCGGAATTTGTAATGAAGGAAAAACATGTTCCACGTGTCAATGAAGAAGACTCTACTGACTGTTCTAAATGAGAGCAGCATTGGTGATGGGAGGGAGGTGCATCGTGAGCTGCTGCGTGACGGATCTGCAAATATGTTGATACCATCGACAGAAGCTTTGACTGGAATATTCGAATGATATATGCGCTGGTAAAAGGACGGGATCTTTTAGCAGGAAAATGCTATCACTCAATTTAAACACGTCAGAGGGTAAGACAAAAGACAAACAATTTATGAAAATATGAAATCTTTTTATTCTCCACTTAGGTAGTATCACTTCCAGAATGCTTTTCCAGATTATATCATTTCATGGAATTGACTATTTACATTAAGAAAATTTGCTTTTTTGGGGTAAAAAACAAACAATGGACTTCACCCACTTTAAAGCCTTAATAAATTCAAGTTTTATTCAAGTTTGGTTAACATTTCTTAGTTTTATCACAGCAAGTCTTAGACATTGATGACCTACACTTGTGCATATAAATATTACATCATAGCTACTCGTAGTACATAGTATTGTACAATTCCAGGCCAGACATTATTCAACTATCTCAGCATTAAGATGAAATAGGACCAAAGCAGAGGCATGGATTAACATGTTAATCTACTTTACTGTGAAGCTATCTTCGCAGGCAGAACATGCTCTTTAGAAGAAGGGCTTTGGAAGCCAACAATTCTTGATGTACCTCAGGGGCTCAGAAGGACTGATGTCCAATTTTTTACACTTGCATGGCTCCAATTTTCCCACTCTAATGGAGTGAAACATGCTGTAGTACTAAGGAGTTCAGAAGGAGCTGCCATTTCCTGCAGCAACACATGATTGTAGAATCACACAACAGAAAGAAAAAGAAAAATATCAATGGATTTTTCTTCTGTGGATTTAGTATAATTAATCTTTTTTTTTTTTTTTTACAAAAGGACATAAATGATTTGGGGTTTTTTTATGAACTTGTAAATCCTGTCATCGTAATGACTTCTCCCAGGTTCAAAGCTACTTAAGTTAAGTATTTTTTAACAGATTGCCATCAGGGCTGGCTTATTAGTGATACACCCCACAGCAATTAATTCATTAATTTAAATTCCATTATGG
>NC_024328.1:11445476-11472642 GCF_000523025.1 Cynoglossus semilaevis
ATGCGATGTGCCATATTTCGAATATGTTTTGATTTTACTGAACCTTTAGTAATTATTTATTGTTTTATCACGTATATATATTTAGTTTTATATTTACTAAGGTACACATGGGCATAAACAGTAATATTAAAATGTTGCCAAGAGGCCACGACCCATGTGTTGCTTAGCTGTTCTTACCTTTCTGTAAATATCACGATTAAACGTCCGCTTTTGTGATGTGTCGTTCGCGAGTGATTAGTTCAAAATTAACGAATCTTTCATATGACTCCTGACTACCGAGTCATATGAAAAATTCGTGACTCGTGACTACCGAGTCATATTAAATATTTATTCATATTGAACTCACGAATCACTCACAAATCACTCACTGCGAACTAATCACTCTCTGCGAACTAATCTTTCACTGTGAACTAATTTTTCGCCTCGTTCTCGCAGATTCGTTTCATTTGTCACGTGACAGGGAGCGCGGGTATTTTTTGCTCTCATTCATCTTAACATTGTGGTGTGTTTTTATTTCTTAGTTTTTCACATGGTTTTAATTACTTATGGCATTTTGTGTACTTTGTAGACTTTGTCAGCGGAAGCAAACCATGTTGCCTTCAGTATTTAGTGTCGGAGAACCGCAGCCTTCTTTACAACGCCCTCAATAGGGCTAAAGCGCCACCTGCTGTAAAACGAATGAAATGATTAGTTCAAGATTCGTTCACGACCCGTTCATTTTACTGTTCGAGAGTCAAAGATTCGAATCAATAAAGGGTCGGTCTTCCCATCACTAGTCCGCTTCAATTTCGTCACATTCTTCATTCGCATAGTCCTTCCAAAGGGTTAGGTGTATGCCTACGCTGATCTTGACAGAAAAATAGGTCCATATTGGTGTAACACACGATATCTTTATCTTACGTCATTAGCATACGAGTATTCCCGCTGCTAGATTCATATCGTCTTTCGTTCACTCAACTCTAGTGGCACACGTTCGTTATGATTGGGTCTCTGTTTACATGTCCCGCCTTCCTGACAACAATTGTATCTGCGCTCTGATTAGCTGCGCTCCGATTTGTTCCGCCCGTTAACAAAACCATCGCTGATCGGACATCGCCTCCTTTAAACGTTTTTGTCGTTTTTATTAGACGACTAAGGTGTCAATAAAATTCGTCATCGTACATTAGCTCCACAATATCTGCCATTTTGTTTTAGTCTAGTTTTCATCTTAGAAATACGTTTCATTTGGTCACGAAGTCAACAAATTAACCACCAATTTGACCCAACACAACCCTTGTGCCTTTTAGTAGTACTATAAATGTAAATTACGTTTTTTAATCTGCAACACTTTGTTTGCAATAATGACCCTGCGTCTCCTTAATAGTTTCATGAGTAGAGAGAGCAACAGCTAACTGATTAAAGCTGGGCATAAAATCGTGAGAGGGGCAAGTGCTCTGGACTGAGGGCAACATTAGCCGACGCGTATTGCTTGTATTGCTCTGTGCTGGGAAATTGGGCTTTTCTGGAGAAACTACATACCAGCTTCTCATATAAGTCCTTCTGTGATTAAAATCTTCCTTCAAAGATGATATCATTAACCTGCTCACATAACCGTGCACTCCTAATGGGGTCTTACAAACTTAGAAAAAGCAATGAGCTTGCACTTCAAGTCCTAATTTACCTACATTCCCACAGCAACATCAATATAAGAGACAGTCTCACCCAGCCCCCTCCCATCCCCTTTACATTAAATAATCTCACATAGTCATCAGAAATCGGTCTGATGTGTAGGGTGCACTTGATTCACCATAAAAGAGGACATTTGCCATCTATTGGTGATTACTGTGAAATGCATAGCGTTTTTTTTTCTGCGCTGCTTCCAATTATAATCCAGAGTAGTGTTCACTTATCTGATTTAAGCCCGGTCACAGCCTCTCAGTGGGAGATTACAAACATCTGGCAGGTCATCTACTCTCAAGCTGTTACGATAAACTCAGCAGCTGAGAGGATTTGTGAGCAGAGAAGTCAGAGATGGTATTTCAAACCATGATGGACCTACAGTAGAGCTTCGTCATCACAAACACAGACCGTCGTACCTTTGAGGTTTAAAGTCAAAGTCAAAGTAAGCTTTACTGTCAATTTCCTCACATTTACTAGACATACAAAGGAATCAAAATTACATTTCTAGCTGTCCTAATGCGTGGACAAGACCGGGCAAACATTTAGGTGCAAGACAGGTGTTGTGCATATCAGAAAGGAGAGTGAATCCCATCAGGAACATATAACACTCAGCATCTGGTGCAGACTAGCACCATATGTGAGAATTAAACTCACAAGAGAGTTTTTTTTTGTGGCACAGCTTGTGTGAATAATATATCTATACCTATACCTTGGGGACTTAACAAATTAACAAGCTTGGTCTTAAGAGCAAGACACTTAAGATAAAGATTAAAAGCAAGGGCAGAAACAGACAAAGATCAAGGCTAGGCTAAATGTCGGCATCCTGAGCCACATGCAGCTCATCATCTCTGTGGCACCAGCTCCCTGTGAGGTCATAGTTAATGGGTGTAGATGCATCAAATAAAACAGACTAATAATTGTTCTTGTTTTTTTTTATTTATGTTTTATTTTTATTATCAGAAGTAGAAGGGATGTTAATTTTTTTTAAATGTGCAAATTCAGTTTGCACAACATTCTCACCTCACTTGCTAACACCAAAATAACATAATGTCACTGTCTTCTTTTACTAATGCTTAATGAACATTAGGTAGAACAAGCCAGGTTTTCTTTAGGTCCAAACAATCTAATAATCTTTTTACTTCGGATGCTAAAAAAATAAAACGCAGGCGGCAAATCCCCCTTGCAGTTCTTGTTAATTTTTATATTTTTTATTTCTGTTCTTGTTACCCAAATGAATAAGCTCATGGCCAAAAATAAAGACAAATTCAGCTGATGCTTTTCAGCACTGATTGGAGAGGGATTATGGAGAATCTAAATTTATTGCAAAGTTAATTTCGCTCCAAGAGGTTCAAGGGCTTTAGATAAACAAGACTGATTGTTCAAGAACATGCATAACTTACTCTGATCATTGTCCAGGATACTTCAGCAGAATTTTTAGTAAGCTCGATTTAGTAAATTCGATTGATCATCAACAATGGATCTATGCCAGTATAAAAAGTTGAGATTTTGTACAAAAAACAGTTACACAGTTAAATTACACATTTTTACACACAAGGCTGTTGACTGATACACCAGTGACCTCTTGTGGCGGACATGCACAGCCGAGCATGTGAAAGAGTGCAGATATCCACTATGCCACAGAGAGACACGGCTAGGGCAACAAATGAATCGCCCCTTAAGCCATCAGACTGGTGGATAGAATGGATAGATTTCTGTTGCTACGTGCATATGTCACGTCAGCAACAGGTCAACAACTGGCTGCGCTGACTGGATGCTGTTTCTAGCGACCCACATGCTGAGAAGAGTCAAGATGATTTATTTTTTATACCTGACATGTTATGGCACCTTTTAAACATATTCAAACTCAAGAAAACTGATACTTTTTTAAAAATTATTAAAAGCTAGACACAGACAATGAATAACAAACAGTTGTTGAATAACAACAACAACAAACAAACAAAAAGTCCATCTTATTTTTGTACTATGCGACCAACAGAGACCATAAAATCTTTTTAATGAAAATAGTCTTAGGCATATTTGATTAACTGTTACATTTGAATAGTCATTATCCTGTTTTTACCAAAACACTTGCCACCAAGATAACCAAATGTCTGTTTATTACTGGTATTAATTGCCTTAAAGACTGTTTTGGCAGGGCTGCCTTTAACATAGTCACAACTGCATTTCATGGATGTAGAAAATGATCCACTGCTATTCCCCCACAGTAACCATAGAAACTAGCGCGGCCGCAGCTGCTACAGGTAAGCTGCTTTAATGACAGCTAGACCACTAATCTTGTTTCGCTTTATTGATTCACTTTTGATTTGGTCAAATATGATAAAGCCCCGAGCTACTGGGGCAAAGTCACTATCTGCTACTTTAAACATATTTTCTAGTTATTTTCAAGGAGAATTTTTAAGATTACCAATTTTTTTTAAGCATGTGTAAACCAAATTATCTTGATTTTGCCATTGACATTTTGTTTCTTCTCATCTGGAAACTTCAGAGTGAGAGCAAGGAGGACATGTAAGGAATAAACGCTCTCTTAAATTGAATATAAACACATTCTAAAGTGATAAAGGTAATCTGATTATATTTCAAAACAGCAGTGGACATAATTGCAGTTTGATTGTGTTGGCATAACATTTAATGTCTGTGCAGTTACATTTTATGAACAAAAGAAAGACGCTGTATGTGCTGAGCCTTTTCTTAAAGATTAACACCAGCAGACAGTGGAGGCCACGTCAAGTGATGAATCTTTTTGAATATTTTTTTTCAAATTGTTTAAAAATTACATATTTTATGTGTTAAAAAATCCCGGGTCTTTGTTTGGTGTGTGGTAATTCACATTGTCATTCTCATTATTATCAGAAATGTGGAAAGTTAGTCTCTGATAGAACACCTGTCTACACTAATCATGTCACACAAGGTGCATCCAAGTTCCAAGAATCCAATGATTATCGTAGTTCACATGCTGCATAGTTCAGGACAAAGTATTATTAAAAAAAAAAAAAAAGAATTTAAAAAAATCTTTTTTCCCTATGTTTGTATCTTCTGAGGCCCCCTAATGCCCTCTGGTGGCCCCCTACTGGAAATACCTGCTCAGTATCCTTTTGGGAACTGGGGGGCACCACATTTCTCTGTTTGTGCAACTGTGGAAAAAAAGGTTGTTTTAATGAGAATAGCAGATTTGTCGGTATTACAATCTCTTATATAAAATTCACTGAAGCTTGAAAAGCAAATGTGTAAATGTGTTGACGACTGATCTGCAGTGTTAGAAAATTGTTTTCTTCATCCAAGTGAAACTGTATGTATTATAGCATCATTGTGACAATTCACCATTGCCTTATATTATAAAAAGTGTGGTTATTATTCAACTCAGGGTAAAGATCCTGTTAATAATCCCAGGGTCGGATGGCACCAATAATGAACAGGACTGAAAACACACTTTACATCAGGGTGAGCGAGCGTCACAGTGTCGGCTCAATTTCATTAAAAACTGGATAAAGAGATCATTGTTCGAATACAAAAAGGAGTGCAGCTTACCTCGCACCTAATTGACTCGGCTTTGGTGTTTTATTGTTCTGCAGTGCTAAAGAAAAGGGAGGTAGGGGGTGCTAAATCTTTTTCTGTAACTTTGGAAGTCATTCAAAGACAGATCCCAAAAAACTCTTCCCCTCAATAATACCACCTTAAAACAGAGCATCTGTATCAGCCCCTGGAGGGAATCTGCTTGTTATGAGCTGAATTCAGCAAAGTGTTCAAGCCAGCCCGCTTGATGAATTTTGAAACAAAAAATTTCACTACATGTTCAATACAGTTTTTGTAAGATTATTAAAATTTTAATAAAACGGAATATATAATAATAAATAAATATCTAATATACTTTTACTTATTTGCATGAAAAGAGTAAAATATGGATAATGTATTATAATATGTTTGTATTGGTCCGGCCTACTTGACATCCAAATAGGACATAGGACATAAAAACATCAGAAGAGTCTTAATGTCATAAAGTCATAATGAAAGGCATCGAGTTCCCCAAAAACCTGTGAAAACATAAGAAAGCAAAAGTGTAGCACAATTCAATGTATGACGTACAATTGACGAATGTAAACAAAGCCTTCTTCCACGTATATCGATGTCCACTCGGCACACCAACTAATTCCTGTGCAAAATTTGTTTTAACACCCTATGTCGGAATCATGGAACAAGACTTTCTCAAAAAGTTTAATTGTGATTAATTGCGATCACAATTAATCACGATTATTTGTGATTATTTCCAATCACAATTAATTACTGGTTATTTGTGTACAATCCACTGCAAATAATCAGATTAAATACTTCACTCCTTTGACAGCCTTAGTTTGAAGAATCTGCAGAAAATTGAAGCTGGTTCTCGCCCACATTAAATGTTTCCAACCATCCTGGTCCATCTGGGGGCGTTTTTATTCATGAATTCAAGGGTAGAAATTCAAATGTGTGTTTTGGACCCCTCCCTGAAGGCTGTCATGGGGTGAGGCCCGCTCCCTGCGGCCGGGAAACAAGCCCTCTGCTCTGGCTGAACAGCTCCAGAAGTCAGGAGTCCCGGAGCAAGGCAAGAATGTTTTTAGAAAAAAGACAACCCCTAGGAACAGATTGACAGCAAAATCACTTCGTTATCCTGGAAAACTCTTCCCAAATGTTCATTCTTATTACAGAGCTGAAGTTTAATTCCGTAATTGCACAATTATTGGTTCACAATTATTCTAACGCTCCAAATGTCTTCTGATAAAAAACCTTCAACTCCCCCTGACAACAAGCAGGCGTCAGGTCTCAGTGCAGTTTAATCCCAACATCTAGACCTTTACATTACAAAGTTACCAAAGTTCCAGATGCTCGGGATATTTTTTGGGTAAAAAAAAACTTAATTCATGATGTGATGAATAGAACGTGTTTAAAGTCATTTTGTGTCGACTATTTCTTTAATCCAGTTAATGTTGCCAGGAGTGCCACCTGGAAAACCAAGTCTCATGTGATAAGGGTAACAGCTGTAGAAGCCGGCAGGTTCTGCATTTACCATTTCTCTTGTTACATAAAAAACAATTTTATGGCATTCTTAAAAGATTGTCTGTAATCTTTAAAATAAAAAAAAGACAAAAAGTGCCATTTGTTAGACATCCTGGGATTTTAGTCCTTAATTGGTCCTGTTCACATTCATTCCCCAAAGCCATGTGTGTTGTCTGTTTAGAATTAACATTTTGTTCACTTGAAATTTTACTATTTAACACTTTCATTTTCCAGTAATCACTAACTAATATTAGCTACAACAATCCTGGTACAAACACCAGAGCTAACGTTAGCTACAACAATCCTGGTACAGAAACCAGAGTTAACATAATCTACAAAATTCCTGGTATAGACACCTAAGCTAATATTAGCTACAACAGTCCTGATACAGAGACCAAAGATTACGTTAGCTACAATAGTCCTGGTACTGTACAAACACCGAGCTAACATTAGCTACAACAGTCTTGGTACTGTAAGAACACCAGAGCTAACGTTAGCTACAACAGTCCTGGTACTGTATGAGCACTGAGCTAACATTAGCTACACCAAATCTCAATATAAACACTAAAGCTAACATTAGCTACAACAGTCCATAATAGACCAGTAAAGAGCCACAAAGGTCTTCAAATGTTTCCTGCAGTACAACAGAGTATTTCAGGCCACCTCCCTGGAGCCCAGGGATGATGTCATCATCTGAAAGTGTGTAAGACCTAATATTCGGTTTACATGCTAGAATCAGTTTACGGCATGTTTCCAATCTAGATGTGTGAGCTAAAAACAGACGACTCTACTACAGTGTAGAATTTCTGTAACAGTGACACACATGAGTATTTTTTGCCATTAGTTGCTAATATTAGATACCGCATCATTGAAGAGACCATGAGTATCTGTTCTAATCGATTTATACGCAGAGTGGGTTTCTACAGCCCGAAACAGAGACACAGGTTTCATGCAGACAAATACAAATAAATAAAAGTTTTTCTTGGAGTACACTTGATCCATATACGATTATTTGCTTTGTAACTTATACAGAAAGCCGTTTTGTTCCTGAGACTGACCGAGTATTTTATTTTAGCCACAGTAACAGAGGTAATCAGAGGATGGTGAAGAGTGCACAACGGCAATTTCCGGAAAGGTCACCTTTCTAATGAGGAGCATTTGCCCACTCACCAGCCACTGAGGAGCTGAAAACCATTTTGTGGTACAACAACAAGAAGTGGTCGCAGCTGAGGGGCCTCCAAAAAGGCAGCTATTCAGGTGATTTCTTTCTGTGGGTTAACCACGGACTCCGTCCCTAAAAGGGTAAACGGCTAATGACGTTTTATGTTTATTTTCTTCAGCCCCCTGTTTTTTCTTGGTGATTGGCAACAATTGGTAACAAGTTGTTCAGTGTACGAGTGGATCTGCTGCGTAACCATTCTTTCAAATCTGCAGACTTCCGGTTGTTTACCAGTGCAAACACTACGTCAGAGTAAATTACACCTCTGGGGGCAGAATTCAAATATTTTTGACCCTCACTAGTGGTGACAGCAATTGACCGAGCCAAACCGTCATCATCCATTCTTTATATACAATCTATCGTCTGGTGTACAAAAAGAATAAGACACAAAAATTCCAGTGGACCACCTGCAGGAAGGTTCAGGGGGGTTGGTATGGTGGTAACGGATAAGCGGATGAAAATGGATGGATGGATGGATATTTAAGTAAAGCCACCAAATACAATTTTGATAGCACCTTGATTGACATATGCGATCACATGACTGCACAGGTCAGGCCAGTCAGGCGAAAATGTCTCTGGGGTTGCCTGAAATTTGGAATCTGAAAATGGGGTGTATACAGTGTAAAATACTGTGTATAGTAAGAAATAGTCTGTACAGTAATATGCAGTTTGTTTTGCTTCACATATGTGTAGTATAATGTGTAGTATGAAATACCTCTGATCTAGTACTAATTGTATAAATACCAGCAGCGCTCTAGTTTCTCTGTACATACATGAAGTAAGATGTAACTCTGAAGTACTTTATGACATGAAAATTCCCCCGTTGTCGGACAATTAGAAAATATTCCTAATTCAGTCTTAATCCTAATCCCAGAATGTATTCTGTCAACTATACGGATTCAAAGTTTCCATGTGTGGAAAGAGTCTGCGGAAAGTTTCGCGCAACGCAGATCAACTTTGATATTTGCGCTGATTAAACCTCGGCCGGCTCAACTTCAAACATTCCTCCAAGAAAACAAAAGTCGAAGAGAAATCATTTGGGTTTCATTTGTCGACAGTGAAAACATCAAACACTCTCCAGAAGGAGCTGCTCCTCTGGAGAATCTGTGACAATCAATGGAAAGGTGAGCCATTTTGGCCGACATCGTTAATGTCAGGAGAGTAAATTGAGAGTCAAGCCCTCAAACTTGAGTGGCAATCGGAGTGTAAACATTGCACCTGTCAGCTCATTACTGGGGCTTCAGTGTGGCAGCAAAGCTGTTTGCAGGATGGACAGCAGTTCCCTCGCAGCAAGGGTAAATACTTTGCCCTTCTGCTGGATTCTCAGGATTCATTATATTGCAGGTCAGCACAAAAGGAGCTGCCAGCACGTAGCCCATTCACGACACACTAAATCCTTACAGCAGCTTCGACTTGTTGAATGAAACCAATATTGATTTAAGGCTTTTTGAGAGGTAAGTGGCAGTGGATGGGCGGGGTGATTTAACTTAAACACTGGAACCAGACATTTGAACAACAGCGCCCACTGCATTACACCCCCGGCTAATAAAGTTGTTTCTGTTTCTGCAGCTATAACCGCCGCACTTTGATACGTTTCTATTAATCTCCTGCGGTTGCGGCTCAGCACTGCCTGTTAACTGAACTAAGTTAAGTGGCACAGCAAGAAGGAAATCTCTGTAATTGCCAGGCAGATAAGCTGCTTACCTCATCTGCAACAGAGCCCGGGCTCAACCTGATACAAGAATTTATTTTCCTTTATTTACTATCCAGCTAATTAAGTGATTTAGCCCAGGAGAGCGGCCCAACCCCCCCTGCAGTCAAGACGGAGCTGTGCAGAGTTTGTTTAATTTAGTTTTTTTTCCCCTCAGTGTTTCCAGAAGACATCATGAGTCGATGTGTGGCTGAGGCGGCAGTGCACACACACACACACACACAACTACAGAAAAACATCCTGTTTAAAATATTTGACAAAACTAATTTGTAATGTGTTAACTTCTCTTCATTATCTTTAAAAAAAAAAACAACCACAAAATTGAAGTAACAGTTTCCTCTAAGTTAAATAAAGTTACAGCCATTTTTAAAAGTTTGTTCAGAAAATATACAATCATATGAACAAGCTAAATACTTTTCAATTATTAACTTCTACTGTCTTATATTGTTACTTAATAAGAAAGGGTACCCTTGGCAAAATTGTGGTGAAGTGGTTACACGACTTGCCTTAAGGGAAGAAGGTTAGTGGTTCAAGCCCCAGCAGTAAATTATGCTTTTTTCTGATTTCTACCAGTTGTCTGGTTTCCCACCACATTGTGATGGCTCATGCCGATACTTGTAACCAGTATTGGTCCGATATTGGTTAAATAAAGCTTCCCCGATCCGATACCAAAGCCCAAATGCTCAGCTTAACTTATTGCCCCACACTATCGCCCCATACTGAAGGAGAAAAGAAGGTATCAGATTAATATTGGTCTCAGCAAACACTCCAAGTTGCCGTATTGGTATCGGACATGAAGAAGTTGTATTGAGCCATCCATGCAGGAGATGAATGAATAATTGAAAAGTTGTAGCATCCTGTTATTTAAGGCATTTAACATTTTATATTTATGATGTTTTCACAGTGACGGAGTTTAACGCTGCTCTGTTGACAAACAGGAAAATCCAGTGGGTTCGTTTTTTTTTTTTCTTTCAACGTCTCAAACTTTACCTTGTGGATACTGAATGTGTTTTTCAGACGATATAGTGAATATAAATCCAACTCTGTTCTGTGTTGGGATTGTATAGTGCATGTGCTGTTCTTCCTCCAGGCACGTCTTTATATCACTGGAGAACCATTTTCTGTTCTGGCCGCACTATTCTCCCAGGAGAACCAGGGAATCTTCTGTGTGTCTTTGATTTATGGTCCAGGACTGTCCTGCCTGGAAAGGAAACTGACAAATCCCTGCAACAATTGAGGTAAATGATGGTTGTCTCTCTTTCTAATTGATCAGTTTCACTCCTTTGAGCACGCTGAGTACATTATTTGAATGTCAGGGAGATATGGCACAGAAGGTCAGGATTATGCAGTTGCTTTGTGTGAAAGGGAATCGCTGATGTGAGCAGGTAGGTGGGCGGTGTAAATTGTCCGTGAGGAGAATGTGGATGACTAACTATTAAACCAGTGCAACTTCAGAACAGACATGATTTACAGTCTCTGTATTTTCCTTTTTGATAACATTGTGCAAATAAAACCTAGGAATAAACAGCAGCAAATCTATACTATTTAATAAGATCCGAAGAGGAATTGTCCGTACGCAGCCAAGTCTCTGTGTGGACGTGAAAGTGCGAAGACATGTTTCTGACTCCATCACACGTCTTCATCGATCATCCCTCCTACATATCATATGACAGTTATATCAGCCACTTCCCAGGGATGTACTGTGCAGTATAGGCTAATTCCCACCATGCACTGCATTCACGCCACAATACCTTCCAAGTAATCAAGCTGCTGCGTTAAAATGATTCATACACTTCATCTGCTCGAAACTTTCACAAAGTATAAACTTTGTTGCTGTTATAGTCCAGGGGAAATACCTGTTAAATATCCACTGTTGTTTATTTGTCAAGTTATACACGTGAGTATCAAATACTTCTCCTGAGTTAATATCACCTTTCATGCATGACATTACAAGGCAAAGAAATTTAATGTTCTATATTTCCGAGGGAATACAGACAATATAAGTGAATTTCGCTCTTTGACAAGTGTCAGAGAATGATGAAAATGTTTTTTTTTTTGCTGATTCAATTTTCCTATGATTAAAAACAGACAGTACACAAAAAGGTAAAGATTCCTTCTGCACAATAGCCACAAAGCTAGCTTATGGCTGGATTTAAACTAGGGTCAGCGTTAGCATTAGCGGCTAACAAAACAATCAGATTCTTTGAAATGGTTTTGAGGGAGGTTTAGTTGTCAGATTATATTTTTGAACAATTTCATGGCTCCAACACAGTAACTGTTACAGTACATATATAACAAACAGCAATCAAGCTAACATCAGGTTAGCTCTAGCATGTGAGTGAGAGCTTTCTCTCCTGTAAAAATCCAAATGACACAATCATATTATTAGCTACTGATGTTGTTGTTGTGCACCTAAAATACACTATTTTGCCAAACAATATTTGCATATATGTTCCCATTTCTTTTTTTAACAAGTAGTGTGGTTATCTACAGTTATTTTCTATACCATTTATACTTAGTTTATATTGTTTTCTTTTCACATGCTGCCTTTGAATTGACTTGATTTTTGTTTTGTTGAATAAAAAAATATAATTCTACAGGGAAACTTGTTTTTTTACTTTGCATTTGAAAATAAATGCTTTGAATTCTGAATATTCTTAATAGTAACTAATGTTTTTTTTTTTTCTTATGAACCCCTGAAACTACATCAGTCAAAATAAAAATTATAACCTCAATACCAAGTTCCTCCACATCAAGCAGCAGCAGACACCAGTTGTTCCATGGATACAGTAAACATTCATGCCTTTGGGATGAGGGAAGTGTCCCAGTTTTACAGGATCTGGGTCTGACAAATCAATTTGACATTATATTAGTAGCGGTTACAGAGGATTTAAAAAACAGACTTTAATCTGATGTGCTACAGGGAGGAGAAGTGAAATGAGTTGAAGATAAAAAAAAAAACAGAAGGTGTTGAGGTAGTCAAAAGAATTTTGTTCCAGCCAACCGTTTCCTCTGATTCTGACAGAATGGGGTTATTATTGGATGCACTGTAATGACGTTTTTACACCGACATGGTGGTCACACGGTGGAAATGTGGTGAATGCCCCTGCCTCACAGGAGGTTATCTTAGTGCAGGGGTGTCAATCTCAGTTTCAATAAGTCTATGTTTTTCCCCTTTGATTTTTAAAGCCAATAAGTACAAGTATATTCGAAAATATTCATAATTAATGAAATATAATTTGAGCAAATATCACTAACTTGAAGTGTTTGTGTATTTTTTCACTTCCAAAAATTATCAAACAGGCCGGATTGCTACCACCTAGGGGCCAGTTTTGGTCCATGGGCTGTATGTTCAACACCCTGTCCTGGTGGGTATTGGTTTTCTCTATGTGCTCGAGTCAGGATTTCCAGAAAATACCATAATTATCGTAATGATACGATAATATTTGGGCCTGTATAATATATATATATGAGAAATAATATTTTGGAAAGTTTCATTGGACCGACACTACGTTGTTTGGATATACGTGAGCACCTGCTCATCACTGTTAAGTCATGCCTGGTCATAGCGTATACCAATCAAAACAACCCATATAATAATGAGAATAGAAGGGCAGAATTTTCAAAATTCTTTTAGTACAAGGTGATGTTATGTGTCTCTATATGTGGCCTGTGATGGACCAATAAACAGGGTCTTTAACCTTTTCACCCTATGACCTCGATTGGCTTCACCGTAACAAGGGTCAAACATTAGACGATTGTTGTGTAACGAACAGTGTATAAGACGAACAACAGGAGTTCATGTTATTACTTCCTTTTATTTTTTTGTCCTGTGGTTGTAATAATTTACTACAGATTAGTATTGCAAAGTGCTTCCTTTTACGAGACCATTAACTTGTTTACGCCACAACTAGAGGTATGTGCTAACACCAAGAGGCTGTGAATTCGGGGCTAATCATCTACAGATCTCCTCTCCTACCTACGTAAATGCTAATGTGTAAGAAGAATTAAAAATGTCACGACTACATAATTGAAAAATCTACAACACTGTGTCCTCCCCTACAGGGTTGTAGAGAGTCCCTGTAATTATTTCCCCGTCTATTGATTATTATTTTTACTACCTTTTGCTCTGTTACCCTGATTTAGCATTTGTTAGTGCAAATGAGGACAACGCTACTGCGAGCTACCAAAGAACTTTACATGATTGGCAGTTTTTTCATGATTTTCTTCTGCAAACCCCCCCTCCCCCCCAAAAAAACAAAACAACGAATATACTTTGTTTTTTAGTTTAATACATTTATTATAAATGTACTCATATGAAACATATTTCTCCTTATTTCAGCAAGTAAAAGCCATGTGTCACTTTCTAAACTAAGTCACTACAGGCTTAATCTCACAATGTATCAAATTATGGGGAGTCATATAAAAGAAGACATTGGATAGTGAACATATGGAGAGTTAACACCCAGCTAGGCTTGTGGTTTTCCAGCCTTCAGACTCTGCTTTCATCAAAACCCTTTCAGCCCACAGCTGCCAGCTGTCTAAAGCTTTAAAGTATTTGATAAAACTCTATTTGCACCTGGCTAGGAATAAACATGCAAAACAAAATGAAAAACGCGACGTGTTGGGCTCCAGTTTTATGCTGTGAAAATCCAACCTACTGTGGTTTACTGTGGTAGCCTTTCATCATTGTACAAGGAGAGCAGTGACAGAGAGAGTGGCTCCGACCGAAATGAGTTCAATCAAAGATTCCGCACGCCATTGCTGGTGCTGATTAAACCATCCCAGAATCTGAAGCTAGCAAGAGAAAACAAGGACAAGGCAGAGAGAGTGTGCATCTGACAATGATGTGTGAGAGAGAGACACTGTACATATGTATCTCTGAAGGAAGCTATTTCAAAATAATGTATAAAATAGAATGTCCTGATTGGCCAGTGAGCCTAAGTAGGCCAATCAGTGTGCAGCCTAGACAGGCTCTTATGTGATATCCTATATGTCTTAATTACATAGTCCAGTACATCCCTCAAATCCCTAAAAAACGATCTCCACTTCACCTCATATTACACCTAAGTACAGCTTTCCATCTGCAATAAATACTGAACACACTGGACCAATGGGCTGCATTTTGATAAGAAAAAGAAAACTTTTAAGTGCTTGCTGACCAATACCATCTTTAGCGGAAACAGGGGTTGAAATACAGTAGCATTCCAACCGTTTCTCGCTGGGTAGAGGACTGGCAGATTATCCAGGCTGTAGCCCGAGGCGATTGTGCTTTCTAGATCCTTTTTGTTATGGTCATCTATTTAAATCTACATCAAATGACTCAACGTCAACACCAGACAACAACGAGATATCCTAGATTCTTTGTAACACATGGTCATACAATAGCACGTATCACGATGTTCACTCGTGATACATTTGACGTCCATGATGTACAGCAGTACGATGTTGTATTTGAAGAGCTTTAGTTATTACTCTTTCTCGATTACTCTTCGCATGACCTGTGACTAAAAAGGCTAGTAATTAGCCGGTCGGTATTTGTCATCAGTTTGTGTCTCAATATGTTATGAAATGTTGGATAAACATAAAGTGGAGTGCATTATTAGTGTTGGCTCACTGTGGGGCAGCAGCCACCTCCTACTCCTCCCTGGAGGATGCGAGCGATGAGAAGAGATATATTGAGAGAGAGAGAGAGGATTCTTCAAAAAGGATTTAATATTTTGATCTATTTTGGGAATCCTTTAAATTCTCAGCCACCATGATGGGATGTACAGTAGATCCACTTCTCACACTGTGTTTCTGCCACGCTTCTTGAGTGATACTTGATTACTGAAGGATTTAGTGGGTTGTAATTTGGCCAGCGACCAAACATTAATGCGTGGCTGAGCCTTGCTGTATAGAGTCACGCAGTGAGCTGGCTGCAATTAAAATCTGCATTAGTTCAGCATAATGTTTCAGGGGCGAATGAGAAAGTACCGACTTATAGAAATGAGAGGCAGAGTTGAGAGGCGTGTTGTATATGCCTTTATAGTGTTAGCTCTCAATGTATGACCTTAATTTGTTACAGAACTCAGAAAAACAACGGTTCACTCAGGTCAAACTACTTGTTGAGTAGTTTTGAGTCTTGTTGAAGAAGAAATTGGCACAGTGAGATGTGCAACTGTTTTACGTTCTTTTATTATGTACACTTTAAACAATGGCTGCTTCAATAAAGGGCAAGTCAGGGGTTTTTTTATAAACAGATTTTCAGACAACAGTAAACTCCATTGTTCTCTTTACTCTTAAAAACGATTCAGACACTCAGAGCCCAAACACCAGAAGAACAAGAAGCATCTTTGATGGAAGGAAAACGTCTTCCAACCATCCATCCATCCAGCCAGGGGCGAATGAGAAAGTACCGACTTATAGAAATGAGAGGCAGAGTTGAGAGGCGTGTTGTATATGCCTTTATAGTGTTAGCTCTCAATGTATGACCTTAATTTGTTACAGAACTCAGAAAAACAACGGTTCACTCAGGTCAAACTACTTAGTGTTCATACATCCATTTGTTTGTCTAGACATTCAAGACAGAAACTGCGACTCAATTTGCACAATTTCTTTAATGCTGCGGTGGACTGTATCTGGGTGATCATGTGACTTTGGTCACATCTCACATTTCAGCACTCTCATCACCCCCTGCTAGGGAGAGAGGGAGGGTATAACAAAAAATGTCTCTGGATGTTTGGGTTCAGCTAGAACAACAGTGGAGAAGGTGTAAATAGACACGTACCAGCAGAGGAACACGGTACTAATTCATTTAAACTGGTAAACACTAATAATACTTTGTGGAAGAACACGATGTACAACTTTGGTGCGCACAAAAGTGTACAATACAACATTGGTACACGTTGTACTGCACAAGTAAGTTCAGTGCTTGCTTTAAGGTGCGACGCATTAGCCCCATGGACTTTAAGCTACATTGTGTATAAATATTATAAACATATACAGTATATACACATATATGTGTATGTATGTGTGTGTATAAACATATATGTGTATATATATATACACATATATATCTGTAAATATACACATAGTTATTTACATATAAAATAATATGTGTATATTTACATATATGATGTATTATATATATATATATATATATATAAATATATATATATATATAAGTTATGAACATGTCACATGTCACAAATTTGTTTTTTTGGGAGGGTGGGGAGGGGGGTGGGGTGGTACTTTATTTCCTTCCACAGTCCAAAGTCCATTCTTCACTCTTAATTGACTATAGGTGTGAATGTGAGTGTGAATGGACATTCACACTTGCCTAATGACTGCTGTGATTTCTTTTATGTCTTGTCCAACCCTTAAGAAAAGGGTCAGTGCTGACGACACACAGGATCATTTTTTTACATACACCACTCCATGATATTCCATTTCATATGGTAAAATTTCAAGACCTGCGGTTTTTTTCCCATTCACTTCCTCTCATAGATGCTGATATATCGCACGGCAAATAGACCATCTGCTGTAATAATAGCAATGGATTTCAAGCCAGCAATTTGGCACGGCCCTGGGTGTGGACTGCGATTGATTACCTGCTTGCCAAATGAAAACAGGCAGCGCATTAGTGTTTTCAGTGAGAAAGATTCCTACAGTCCCAACCCTGAAAAGCCTCATCTGTATTCCAGCACTATGAGACTCTTCTCCTCATTGCCTATTGCAGCAATGAAGGGATTGTTGCAGGACTTTTTCTTTCATAAAACATTCAAAGCTGCCTTTTCCTCCCAACTTCCCTCCTGACCGGTGATTAAAAATAATCACTATGTAGAAAAACATGCCGTGTTTTCCCAAGAAAGTTGACGACAGAATTACATGGCGAGGAGTAAGATCAAACAACCGTACGTATATAAACGTCCTTCCCCGCAAACACCTATAAAAACCTTCACTGAGTGCAATTAAATTGAGACTATATATCAACGGGTACGTCTGGATCGATGAGAGTGACACGCACATATACGGCTATGGCCAGGCAGCAGAGGTGGTAACACCTTTTGTGATTCATTAAACCATTAATGAGGCATTTTACAACACGTCGGCCAACCGGTGATTGACGAGCCTTTATTTTACGTAGGTTCTACTGTATGATTTACCACATCCTGGTTTTCTTACAGTGAAATACTATTTCATCAGAGTATTACAGATTATACCGGGAGACAAAAGGCAAGTGTGTTGGATTGATCACAACAACGTAAGATCTCCCAATTGTTTTTGTTTCACTAGATAGAACTGTAGGTAAAAGGTAATCTAAAACTGGGGACTGGTGGTGGTCCGTAGGTTATTTGAATCCATAATTTGTCAATGTTCCGAAAAAACAGGTAAGTCAGACTCTGATACTAACAGAATAAAGTTGTTTATTCTAATGTTTTATTTTGAAAACTTGATAATCCTTCAACAAAGGCACAGTAATGGCTGAAACCAGCCGACTGGGCCTTGGTACAAAAAAAGTTCTGATGTAAAATGTTTTCTGTAGGATAAGGCTGTTGCTAATACTGTAGATTTGTGTGCAATAACTATAAAGTTTCAATCTATTATTTCCAGGGAATGGCACTGAGGTAAAACAGCTGTTATGGATGTGAGACAAAGTGAAGGTCAATGAGAGTTGGGGGAGTAAATGTCTGACATCTTTCCCCGGACAGTAAGATAAACGGCCTGACAGTGTTGACATTCGATACTCATGGCACCTGATAGGGCAGCAACCATCCAGCAGAGGTTGGTCGGCTGAACTCGAACTTTTTCAACAAAAATGACTGAGAACAGGAGATAGGAAACAGGCAGAGAGGAGGCAGAGCAAAGGTCTGTGAAATGTCAAGAAATGTTCGAAATGATCAGGAAATGAACAATGTTTATTTGGAATTGCACTACATTATTAAACTACTTTTATATATATATATATATATAATTTTGTTTATATAATGTTTATAGTACAATTCTGGGCTATACAGTATATATATATATATATATATATATATATGTATATATATATGTATATATATGTATATATATGTATATATATATATATACATATATATATATATATACAGTATATATATATATAGTATATATTTCTATTTATGTATGTTGTTATGTACATATATACAAACACATATGTATACATATATTTCTATTTATATATGCAGATATGTACATATATACACACGCATATATGTATTCATATATTTATATTTATATATGTAGATATGTACATATATACAAACACATATATGTATACATACTGTATATATTTCTGCAGTACATACACATGCATATATGAATACATATTTTACATTACAATTTAACAGATGATATATAAGAAATATAACATTTTTTATATTTATCTTGTATAAGATATATATGTTAATATATATACACGTCTGTGTACATACTGTATGTGTGTATTAAAGCAGGTTGAAATACACATGTGATATTACATGGTATTACTTCAGACTAGGCAATAATGACTTCTTATGTTGATTCACTGCTCCATTAAACCTTCATTAAATTAAATTGATGACCATTAACTTTGCACCTGACACTGAAGCTTTATTGCAATCTAAGAACCTGCAGTAAACGGCCACAGGGCTGAATACAGGGCTCTTTCTCAGACAATATGTTAGACTGCTCACCATGCATGGTCTGGTCCATGATGTAATTTTCTGAAACTGCTATTCATTAAAAAAGATTTTTTTTTTTTCAAGTTGAATCCTTGACTGCACTGATCACAAAGCTGCCACAAAACAGGGCTTAGAGATGGTGGAGACGGACACTCTGAGGAGTTACTGCATCTTTGATCTAACTCCAGATGAAGGGTCTACTGTGGCGACTGGAGCAGAAATCCTGGGTGCGTTTACCATTCTGGAAAGTCTTTGTAAAATCTTTTAAATAAATTGTTCAGTGAAGCTTGTTGAGTCTTGTTGAAGAAGAAATTGGCACAGTGAGATGTGCAACTGTTTTACGTTCTTTTATTATGTACACTTTAAACAATGGCTGCTTCAATAAAGGGCAAGTCAGGGGTTTTTTTATAAACAGATTTTCAGACAACAGTAAACTCCATTGTTCTCTTTACTCTTAAAAACGATTCAGACACTCAGAGCCCAAACACCAGAAGAACAAGAAGCATCTTTGATGGAAGGAAAACGTCTTCCAACCATCCATCCATCCATCAATTTATAAGTCAACAAGTCTACATGGGTGGCGTTTTGGCCCAGAGACAACGTCTCTGTCATTGGTGTGGAACCCCAGGGTTCACCTCCTGGGCAAGATCGAATCCCGGTTAGTGCGGTTGGTACCTTCCAGTGGACTCACCACCTGCAGGAAGGTTCGGGGGGTTGGTACGGTGCAGTGTGAAATGAAAATGGATGGATGGAAATCTACATGGAAGTTCAACATATTTAGTTGATACAACTCCATTGTCCCTCAGGTTGAAGATTCCCTATCTTTTAAAACCACAATCAATTCCTTGTATCTTTGTGATTGTGTACATCACACAGTTAAGCAAATTATGCAAATAAAAAAAATGGCTGGCCATTAAAACTGCCTACAGGGTCGGGGTGGTCTGATTCTCAGCGCATCCTTTAAGAAAGTCTCTGGAAGCCTAATTAAAACCTCACTTCAGTCCGGAAGGTAATAAAGCTGTCAGACGGCGGAGGTGCAGTCAAAAGTACAACATCCCATTTGGAGCAGTAAAGATATGAGGTATCATAAAAGGGAACGTTTCAAAACTGTGTTTTTATGTACAGAACTTCAGTGAATTCCTGTACTGCCAGCTAATCATAGCGTTTCACACGTATCATGTCAGGCTTAGGAATGTCATGGTTTCCAGCTTGACATTTTATTTCATGATCACAAACATCATCGTGGTATATTAACCATGTCAATATCTCTGATCCTACACTGGGTCGATGGGTGAATAGGTTGGCAGACAGACACACGCAGTTTAATTTCCAAGTTCAGCTGTTACAGATTGGTCATCATTGAATGCATGACTAAGTGCTCCAGCTATGGCTCTGTGTGCCACTTGTGCAGCGCAAAGAGTACTCACTGCAGCCCCAGAGTCTGATAGTCTGATAGATAACTTTGAAAGTGATTTGTACAGCCGGGATGCAGTGCTGCATTCAAACAGACTGATCATTTTACAGGCAGGAAGCGTCAGAACTGATACAGCGTTTGGCTTCTGGAGTTAGCAGTTATCATCATGTTGGAGTTATGGCCAAATCACACAGACAGCCTACGGGGTGATCCTCCGTAATCCTAGCAGTCGATATGGAGTATATGGGCTTCTGCTTGGCTCTTTCTTCCCTCTCCTGTTTGGCCTTTTGATAGCACATGATTGATCAGCCCAGACTTGTCATTTGCCAAAATGGATGTTGATTTTTTTTAATTCAAAAAATCTGGCAGTAACACAGTAATGGCTGATACCGGTCCTTGGTACAACAAAGATTGGGGACCGCTAGTGTAAACTCAAGTTCGTTTTTTAGCGAATTAAACAGGCCACTGCTCATATATTCAAATCCACTAAATACTCTGGACACCTCTGAATATTTTTAACTACAAGGAAATCCTCCAACCAGTGAGTATCTGCGGTAGGTAACGGCACGCCGCCGCACAGTGAGTTGGTCTACAAACTGATGCAACTGTGAAGCCTCGATGGGTTGAACCTTATTTTCTCCTTCACCTGATATTTTATTCAAACCCTGCATCTGTTTCATGCTGAGACTATGGGGCAAACATGAAGAATAATTGGTCCTCCAGGGACAGGCGGCAGTGTGTGGCTTCCCTTTTTCACTGGTCCAAAGTGTATCAGAGCTGGGGATATCTCCCACAATGCACCAGCCACAGCTGTGTGATGTAACTGCCATTTAAATACACGCAGTAGTAGGGAGAACAATCGATTCACTTTTATTCGCCATTTTTTCACAGTGTATCAGAGTCCCTGAAAACAGAAGACACATCTGGAACGTCAACATGACTTCTAAAATAAATATATCTCTACCGTCATTCGTAAAAACAAAACCTACAGGAAGGTAAATCAACACGCCTCCGGCCTATCAGAGCCACCGTTTGGTCTGGCCGTAGTGAGTAGCTGCAGAAACACTGCTGTTTGCTTAGAGGAAGATGCTCCGGATGGAAATCAAGGACTCATTTATCATTTGCAAGTAGTTGCCCCCTAGGCCGGGGCTACACTGGATGTGGAGTTTGTGATGACTGCATCGCTGATTTGCTGTATCTGGCACAGCTCTCTTTGTTCAGCCAGGGAGTCTGTCTCCTGCAGGGCCTCTCTGCAGTTCCTGCTGTAGTGCACATGTTTTTTTTAAATACATCTGTGCTAAATTAAATGCCAGTTATACACAGAAAAGAAATGTCAAAGTAAAATAACGACAATGGCACTAAATGTCATCACAGAATTTCAATCAGGGACGCACAAAAACCGATACTGCTCTAGGTCTCAGACCCTACTCATTCTCGAATATATGTACCGATCCAGTCACCTAATACTACTGAGAACTACAAACAGTGTTGTGTGTACTTACAGTACAAGGTATCATTGTCCTCATGGGCAGTAAATAACTAAGTAGGTCGACAATGTCTGCAGTTCTGTTAGTACACAAACAATTTAATGACAAAGGAAATAAAAAAAGACCTTCTTAAATGTAAATTAGTTATTTTTGCACCCATGTTATACATATTGAACCATTGCAGTGACAAAAGCTAACCAGCGCTGCTTCTTAGAACATTACAAAAATCAAATCAACTGCTCATGTAGTTACTTGTAATTTAAGACACTTGAATGCAAATAAACTACATATCTGAGAATGTATTTTACAATGAAATTATTTGGTGTATTTAATTTATGAAATTAAATACACCAAATAAATTAGATCATAATTTTGAATCCTCATCCATGCACTCATCATTGCTCTAGTACATACGTGTCAAACTCAAGGCCCGGGGGCCAAATGCGGCCCGCAAAGCCATTTTGTGTGGCCCACGGGAGCTTAAAAAGCATTTAATAAAGTCCATGCAGCAGAGTTTATCAACCTATGAAATTAAAAGTTTTGTTTTTTTATTATACAGCAATGAACAATATTTGTAGCTTGAATAAATAATAATCAATTGCAGATACATGTATTAGTCTGTTATGGAGGAGCTCCATCTATACCAGACTCTAGTCTGAATGACTTTTATTTTAAAATATTGCCAGATTATCGTCAAATAAAGAAAGTAAATGGACTTTTTCCATTTTTTCACTGTGTCCCACTGCGGGCTGGTACCAAAGGACCTATGGACTGGTACTGGTCCGCGAACCAGTACCAGACCGGTGTTCCATTTAAAACTGGCCCTTCAACAGGAACTGTATTGCTGATGTGGCCCCCGGTGAAAATGAGTTTGACACCCCTGCTCTAGTAGAAACTAAATTCACATGTTGTCATTTATACACATTGTGGAAGACGTTTTTTCAGCACCTGCAGTTTAAGCCAATGTCAAGATGCACAGTAATGACTAAAATCCACCAAATATATGAAGAAAATTTCTGAGAAATAGCTGTGCATATTTGTTTTTATTCTCCATATCGATATCAAAAAAATGTTGATTTATCTCAATCAATCATGATCAAAATTATTTCATTTATTTATTATCCAGAGCTACATTTGCATTAATCAGATAAAAAATTTAATAGATTGACAGCACGAGTTGAAATTAATTTTCAGGGCTTTCGCGCTAAAAATTAATTGTCCGCTCCAGTGACTGATTCCGAAACTTAGTTACTTTTGTGGGAAAGAATCTCCTTTACTCCCCGAGAGGGAAAACAGACCCCGATTGATCCCTGTGTAATTTAACACAAAGGCGCTGGTTGTTCTGTAATTGAGCCACTAATTACACTTCAGTTGAGTAATAATGGTGGGTCCAATACGTAAAAAAAGGTTTTAGTCATCAGTGTGTAATTTAATCAAAGCACCACTGTACATGTTTGTACTGCCCAGTTGGCAAACCTTTAAACAATTCACATCACTGTAATTTCAACAAATGATCTCAGTGAGAGTAAAACAATAATTAAACTGGCAGCGATGCCTCCAGAGCTACGCTTGTGTAGCCTCTTATCTCCAAACTGTGTCCAACAAGGTTTTTTTGGGGGGGGTGCGAGGGGGTGTCTGTTTGTTCGGTGAATGTCAAGACCACATCGATCATAAAACACGTTTCCGTTGACGCTGAAACCGACTTTTTATCGGCTACCGCTGTCACGTATTTGTCAAAGCAGACGGATAAACTGTTCTGTTTGGTTCCCCGCTGAGGATGTCAGAGCAGAGGTTCCTGACAGCCGCGGCTGCCCTTCTACAGTTCTTTATCACACAGAAGGGGGAAAAGGGCACAGGCTTCGGAGCACACGGTGGGGGATGGTTCCTCCTTGCTCATCCTTCAGGATTAGTGTTTAAACCATGACCCAGTGGCTCAGGGAAGATGAGAACATACTTCCAATCTCTTCGTCCTAGGCTCAGCCATTCTCAACCTGGACACAGGAATAAAAAGGTGTCCAACGGCACCAACCTTTGCAAATTATTTTGAATACTATCAGGGCCTTTAATCAAACAATGATTTTCAATAATAATTATTATTAATAATAATAATAATAATTATGCGATCACTGAAGACGACTCATGAGAAAGACTGGGGAACAAAACCCAGAAAACCCAGGATCTTCTTGCTGTACTGGAAGCTATACAGCAAAACATAACAAAGAAATTCAACGTACTCCCTCACACATGGTGTGATTTTTTTTTTTTTTTTTTTTTTTTGTTATTCCGAAAATTCTACAAACAGTTCTACAAAAAGAACTTGTTCTGGGGAGAACTTCTGCTCTCAGTGGTAGAAAAGTAGGTTACAACTCACTACGTTCCTGTCACCCTCATGCTGTTCTTGAACTTCTGTCTCTTAAACACAGACCTCACTAGTTACATTCATTTACATGAGAATATTAAATAATAAAGGTATATGTTTGTTATTTTTAAAGATTTTGAATTTGATCTTGTTTTTATGTCTTTATTTGTCTTTATTTGCATTGATGTGAACTCATTTGAAGATAAAGTTCTCCATTTGATGTTCTAGAAACAGTGAGACTAAAGACTACCCTATTGGAAGGACATTAAAAGCTGTCTGACTTCAATAACTAAACGTCTCTCAGGCGTCTCCATCAGTTTTGACAGGATTGTTATCGGCCTTTTGTTTGATGCTTGATCATTTTTTGTTGTTTTTTGTTCGTTTTGGTTTTGACATCACAGCAAACATCAAAATATTAACCAAACTTAAATCAAGTGTTTTTGAAATATTGGAATTTTGAAGTTTTGTTGCAGCTCCCTTCAACTTTTCTCTCTCCACACCAGAAATCCTATGTTCAAAGGAATTCTCTGAAGGAAATAAAAAGAAAACTCTGCTATTTGTATTTTTAAAAGAGTTATTTCGTAGAGGTGTTTGAGTTATTCTTAACTAAAGGCCAGGTAAATTCTAAAAACATGTACCAAGTAAATGTAATGATTGTGTGTGATTGACATTTGACCCTGATGTTTTGAAAACATTTTCGGGGAGTTTTTATTTGAAGACACATTTCTTACATTCAGACTTAGTTTCCTTCCTGTTGCCTTGACCTGCCTAAGGAGGACATCGCTATTTCTGACTCTCCGATTTTCTCTCTTTCCTCCAAACATCCCCAACAGCTATTGATGCGGCTCCACGTCCATGATCTACGGTGTCAGGTCAGCTAAAAGAGCCGTAAGAGTTTGTTGTTATTAGGTCTTTGAAGCCATTCTCCAAGTCTGGGGAGGATGATGACGTCTCCGACCTGTCGTCCTGGCTACCCCGCTCTGCTGCATGTTCACTGTACCTCATCAATCTCGAGCTGCTGCAGCAGTTTTCTCTTCTGGATGTTGGAACACTGAGCTAGCAGTGAGCTAGCAGCGTCAGTATACCCCAATGTCCACATGTGTGTCAACAAATATCTTCTTCCTTTAGTTCATTTTTCACCAAGTCGTCCTGGTTACCACTAACATCCTAGCATAGACCTTGTTGACCCTGTAGGAGACCCTATCTGTTGCCAAGTGGAGAAGAAGAAAGAAAAGAATCACAGAAAGTAGAATACGATCTACAGAATACATTTTTCATCCTTGAGTTATGTTAGAATATTTGTAAGGTACTGTAGTACGTATTATTAAAATAATAAATCTCCACTTTTATTTACTCTTCCCTCAGTGAATTTCTTCGTCCATGAACAAAAGGTATCGGGAGTTCCCGCCCTGATTAGTATGTAGTACAGGCGTAGGGCTAAAAAAAGAAAAAAAAAAAAGGCTTTCCCCTCCAGTCCAGTCAACGTCCTGATCAAAGATTGTTTAATTAACACTTTTAATTCCACAAACTCTGAGGCTGATGTGGGAATCTTTAAATAAGTGTAGACTCTGACACTGACGTTCCGTACACACACTTGAGGAAGTACTGTTTGTGTAGACTCAACACTAGGCTAAAGTAATAGACGAGAGACTGGGTTTACAAAGACATTAGCCGGTCAAATCGGCTAAATTAAAAACAACAATATTTTGTGGTTCCATAGTGTAGCGGTTAGCCTTTCATGCATAGAGTCCTGGTTTCATTTTCCCAGAGGAACCAAATATTTGGCGCCTTCAAGGGGCAGATCTACTGTTAACACACAAATTTCCCAGCTGTGGGATCAATAGAGTTCCATCCATCCATCCATTTTCATCCGCTTATCCGTTACCGGGTCGCGGGGGCAGCAGTCGCCACCCAAATCACACTGCACCATACCAACCCCCCCAAGCCTTCCTGCGGGTGGTGAGTCCACTGGAAGGTACCAACCGCCCTAACCGGGATTCAATCTTGCCCAGGAGGTGAACCCTGGGGTTCCACACCAATGACAGGGACGTTGCCTCTGGGCCAAAGCGCCACATCAATAGAGTTCATAAAATAAAATAAAACTTATTGCCATTTGTTTTAGAATTGCCCATAGTTAAACAAATAATCACGAATAATCTCAAGACTTTCCAGTGATCCAATGGGTCTTTTATTTCTGTAGGTCTAATACTAAGAAGTACGCAGGATTATGGTAAATCTACTAAAACTACTTATACTACTAAAATACTCTTAAGCCAAATTTTAGTATTCGCTGCTTTTCCTCGGCCTATTGTTCCACTAGCCTGGTCGCCTGTTCAGCCCAGCTGGTGATGGTTCAGTGACACACAGCTGTGTTTGGAGTCGACCTAAAAGGCACTTGTTCAGTGACCTGAATACGATTAGTCCTTCACTCAGTTCTTCCTGCATGAAAAGCTACCATCCAGAGTCCCTAAAATAGGGTGCCAAGGCCGAGAGGCTTCCTGTCTAAGCTGCTGCCACTCTCCAAATAGGGAAAGTACTGTGCTTATTATTAACGAAGAGAGAACACTTCAAAGGACTACTGATCCCCGCAGCCCGCCGCC
>NC_024328.1:11472683-11482586 GCF_000523025.1 Cynoglossus semilaevis
GTGTGTGAGTAATTACTTATCCGTTGAAAATCATTTCTTCTTTTCCCCCAACTCAATAACAAACACATCATATTGGAGGGATTGCATTTTGATTACCTTCATTTTCTCCGAGGTTGATTTTCATGCATTGGAAATGAACTGTTTTAAGGTCTTAGGTGGCACGAAAATTATTATCAGAGTGAAAAAAAAAAAAAAACTAATTAGAAAGAGAGAAAACGGATTCTGAAGAAGTGTCATATGCGGAGGGAAGATTGTTGTGATTCCCACACAGGAATACTAGTCAATACATACTGATTTTTTTTTTTTACTTGGATCCCATTAATCAAATTAAAATATATGGAGTAAATATAATTATGTATCATTTCTGAAAAATCACAACATTTTCTTCAGCAGTGTTTACCTCTATCTCTCGACCTCTATCTCTCTCCATTTGAATGTTATCAAAAGTGCTGCCTGTATTTTTCAGTATTGCTGCAAAGTGGAAACAATTGCTGTCATTGTGCAAACACCCCCCCCCCCCACCACCACCACCACCACCACCAAATCCCCCAAGTATTTCCCTCTCATCTTATCCAATCTGAGGAGCACACAAGGGGTGAGGGGTAAGAAGAGGGAGGGGAGGGGAGATGAGGCACAGGGATACCTCTAATGACAAACTGGTGGGCGTTCTCCTGGAATCGTGACTTGTTTGTTCTTCTATTATTCTGTGCGCTGAAAAAGCCAGATTTTGAGAGTAACATTTTTCTGCGGAGGGATGTCAAGGCCAGCAGTCAGAGGCGGCTAATTGGATCTGGTTGGATTGACCTCAGATCCTTTCCTTATCATGACTGTGACATAATCCTTTTTTTTTTTCAACGTGTCCCTCTTTTTTCATGAAAACACTCTTCTACATCACACTAAGAATTACTTTTCATCCAAGCATTGCCATGTTGGACAAGGATGTCCCAAAAAGGTGAGAGGGCACTTGTTCTCTTCTGGTTAATTATAGGGCGGTCAAATGGTTTAATTTTGTAAATGCGACCACAGGGTAGCTGTGGTTTACTCATGACTAATCTTAATTTATTTTTAATTAATTGTGATTATGTACCGGTTCGAGGTCAGCAAGCACAACCAGAATTAATACATAAGGTGAACTGGGTTATAAGGCACATTCATTGATTTTTTAGGAAATTAAAGGATTTTAAGTGCGTCTTATAGTCCGAAAAATACGGTAATTAGGATTTATTGGGAATAATTGAGAATAACTATAATCAGTCAAAATGATCATGACTGCAATGTTAGGTTGATAGACGGACATACATCGCCTGCCTTTCAGATTATGACAGCCCTATTAAATATATTTGCTGTAGCGTCAAAGTATTAGTACACTCAGCCCTTCTGTTATTCCTTTTCACTACAATCCTTAATAAACAGCCGGCTGCCTCTTCAAGGCTCATGAAGACACTTCTTAAGGCTCACTTCTGAGACATAAAAATTCAAAAATTCTGAACATCCAGGATGATGATTCTCTGTTTCCCTCCCCTGCTCATCTGCTCCTTCTAAAAAGGCAGCATGAATCCAGGTGTCTGAGAGAGAACAAAAAAGGGAATCCAACGTGGTGTGGGCATATAGCATCATCTCGCCTAATTAGCAGGCAGGAGATAAAAGACTGTCATTCATAATTGAAGTTGGCGGAGAAACCCTGTCATCACTGAATTTGCCAGTGTGAGCGTTGACGCTGCACGATTCCTGCCCTGCTTTCATCTGCAGCAGGAGAGGGGAGAAACTCTGAAGGGTGAGGAGTGCAGGTTATTGAGGGAAAACGAAGCCATTGTGTTTTGTTTCTAAATTCTTTAGCATTTGCTCACATACACTCCTCCCTCCTCCATCCCTGTTTTATTTTATTTTATTTTTTTTTTTCGAAGCTGCCGTTGTTTATTTTTGCTCTTCTGTTTGGACGACAAAGGGCTGTAAACATCAAACGCCGAAGATGATTCAGTTCAGAGTGGAGCAGGTGAACTCGCTCTGTGGAGTTTTGTGGTGTGTCAACACTTTCTAGAAGGATGATCAATATACGGCTCAGGCTGAGATTCTTCCTTCGCTTCCCACAACTCAACAGCTCTGTGTTTTTTTTTTTTTTTTTTTACATTATCTGCTTTAGTCACGACTCTATTTTGGCAAATTCTCTCTCCGCAGCCGCAGCAGCAGTAGTTTACTACTGTGCTTGGGACTCAATCGGTGCATACTAATAGGTAAACGCTGTTCGTATGGCAGATTCAACATATATATATATTGTCTATTGATCCATCCAGGGACTAGCAACAACAACAATGCTGCAAAAAAGTGACAAAATATTATATTATATATTATTATATATTCTAAAGCAGTGTTTCCTAAACTTTTTTCTGGCAATCCATATTTTAAAAAGTAACAAACCTATGCAACCCAAGTCAATAGACATAATTCTTAAACTCCTGGGAAACATGATGCGAGACGACCCCAAAAAAGCCTCTTGCGACCTACCTGAGGGTCGCAACCCAGTCTTTGGGAAACCATGTTGTAAAGGGTATATATATAGTTACTATTCAACAAATAGCTTTTTGTTGTTTGTTTTTGTTTATTGCAAATGAATATCATCATACGACCTATGTCCTTTGAAAATCTACAGCAGTGTTCAGCAACTGGTGGCCCGCGGCCCGGAACTGGCTCGCTAAACTGTTCAATCCAGCACACAACTGCATTCCAAAATAAAAATTAAATAAAAATGTTAGACAGAGATTTTTTTTTGTGAGTGTCCAGCCCCCAAAGTGTTAGTTACTAGTTAACTAACACCACTAGTCTTTAGATTCTCATCCAGCTCTATGTTGTCCGGTTCTACACGATGACTTTGCTCAGATGGTATATTTCTTTTCTTGTTTTCCTTAAGAAATTCATCAGAGCAGTTTTTCATCAGGAGACCAAACCAACACCAGGACAGCACAGTACAGTACAGTACAGTACAGCAGGCACCTAGAGAAGTGGAGCCATTACAAGAATACACAATATATTTATTTTTTACTTTGTTTTCCTTTCTGGCGTCTAAGCACCAAAGACTATTAAAAAACAATCAGTAATTCTGTTTTCTAACTAATGAATTTGCTTTTCTTCCCCTAATCACTTTTGAATGAAATGGTATTTATATGGTTTGCTGCTCTGATGTACACTAAATAATTTTTTTTTGAAAATAATGCATTATTTTCTCCTTCAATGTGCCAGCTTGTAAGAGCAACATTAGAGTGGCCGTTTCTCAGGATTAAAGTATCTCATTACTCCAGCTGCCACTGAGTTTTCTTCCTGTAAATGAAATAATATTAAAGAAAAAACTATTGACGGACAGAAGGTGAATGAAAATAGAATAAAAAGTCCTGCAATTCTTGACTTTGAGCAACTATTGGATAAAAATGGCAAGACATAAAAAATAGGTTGAAAGGATTTTTTTTTAACTTTAATTTTTCTTTTTTATAAATATTTGTATTCTTCATTTAGGCCAGGGGACAGCCAGCTAAGCGGTTACCTGAGTCTGATTGCTCTTGAGTGCTCCCGGTGGCCAGCTGTGGTGTAATGGCTGCTTCTCTGTGGCACAAACACCCTCACAGGAAAGGGTGAAGGGCAGTTACTAATCAATGAGTACAGGTCCCCAATGACCCCTGATGGAGTGTGTTGAGACTGCGTCAGATTTCAGCCCGCGGCATTCTGGGTGAGTTGGTCCTTCCTGCACAAAAGCTTGAGTGGATGGTTACCTTTTAATGGATCGGCTGCAACTGACCACAGAGTATTAATGGGTACAGTGGAGCGTACTAAGACGAGATAAATGAATATTTATTTATTTATTTGTAGCTGTTGTTAAGTCTTCCACTTGATTACCCATGGCTGCACACTAGGAAGATCCTAGAGGGCCAACAGCCAATACAAAGAAATATATATTTATATATAACTATATATATTCAATTCAATTTTATTTATAGAGCACATTTCATACACAAGGCAAACGCAATGTGCTTTAGAGTAGTTTAAACCATTAATATATACATATATATATTTCTTTGAAACTTTTTATTTATATTTGTTTCAAATTTTTACTTTAATTATTACATATATTTTGTGATCCAACGCCCATATAAATATAAATACATAAACATATAGACTGGACCGAGATAAATTAATATTTATTTATATATTTGTAGCTGTTGTTAAGTCTTCCACTTGATTATCCATGGCTGCACACTAGGAAGATCCTAGAGGGCCAACAGCCAATTCAAAGAAATATATATTTATATATAACTATATATATTCAATTCAATTTTATTTATAGAGCACATTTCATACACAAAGCAAACACAATGTGCTTTACAGTGGTTTAAACCATTTATATATATATATATATATATATATATATATTTCTTTGAAACTTTTTATTTATACTTATTTCACATTTTTACTTTAATTATTACATATATTTTCTGATCCAACGCCCATATAAATATAAATACATAAACATATAGACTGGACCAATATCTTATGGGGGCAGGGTTGGGCTAAAGCATATAGAAAACATAAAGGTCTTTTCTATGCTATATTTCCACTGTATTAACACTGAGCTAAAAAGTTATGACGACATCATTGATTAATAACCACATATATGTTGCCTTATATCCACTTATATGCACATGTGCTCCATTTTTGTCCTGCAGCCTACTGAAGTGGGATGATTGTATTCGTAGCCCACTGGCCTGTGAGAACCATCTGGGCAATTTATTCTAGTTTAGGGGTAATTTTTAAACAATAATGTTGAGCAGCAGAATGGCCAATGAGGCATAAATACCATGTTTTATGACTTCAGGGTGCTCTCAGTATCGGATTTGACGGAGTGTGTACGAGGACTGCCCCGCTCTTTCTCGCCCCGTTCACCTGTATTACACACTGAAAATAGGCCTAGCGGTTCTTTCATACTACACACCCCACCTCCCTCCCTTCCAGCAGATGGCAGCTCTATGTGTGACTAAAGTAATCATAAAGATGTAAATAATGCAGTGTAATCGGGCTAAGAAGACTTGTACGAACAGTGGGAGTTCAGGCTTTGCCAACATTTTCTTTCCCTTTTCTTTTCTGCCTAAAAGCAGAAATGAGGAATCCTTGCCTAAAAATCAATTTAAGGAGTAATTATTAATGGCACCTCTTAATTATTGCTAGGTCTATCTACGGATGGCTGATGTTAGCACTCTTGTAAATGTCTTCAGTTGTAGCTACAAAGAGTGAAGTCAATCACAGATGTGATGCCCAAGACCAGGGGTGTGAAATTCATTTTCACCGGGGGCCACATCAGCAAAACAGTTCCCCTTGAAGGGCCAGTTGTAACTGCAAGACTATATAGATCAGTGGTCCCCAACCCCCGGTCCGCGGACCAGTACCGGTCCATAGGTGATTTGGTACCGGCAACAGTGGAACACACTGAAAAAAATGTACTCAATTTTTACTAATTTACTTCATCCAAACTAAAATCCTGTCATATCCATTTACTTTCTTTATTTAAAGATAACCTGACAATATTTTAAAATAATATGTCAGTCATTCAGACACAAACAGAATAGAGTCTAAAAGAGTTAGGAAACTGCTGCATGGCCTTTACTAAATGCTTTTTAAGCTCCCGCGGACCACACAAAAGGGCTGGGCGGGCCACATTTAGCCCCCGGGCCTTGAGTTTGACACGTATGCCCTAGACAAATCATTTTTTTCAGGTTGGATCTGACCTTTAAGTCCACAATCACCACCAGGTGTCACTACTTCCAATTCAATTTTTGATAATAAATTAATATTAATAGGAGGGGAAGTCAAAGTTTTTTTATATAACAGTCTCAAAACTTCCACTAAAATTTGGGATTCCAGTTCCTTTCAAATGTGTTTTCAATTCTAGTTTGGTTAACGTGTCAAAATTATTAAACATTCGTAAACTTTTTCACCCTATGAATTCATAACGATAACCAGGTGTTACTTTTTCTGATTTTCTGTTTACGCAACTATTTCCTGGCATTACTGTGGACTTTGAACTATTTTTTTTTATTTTCCTAGCCTGGGTAAATTGAAAATCTACCCCCTTATTTTTTTTTCCTTTTTCCTTTTTTTGGGTTGTGTTTTCATTTCTATGTCAGAATTCCCAGGCTGATCTGTACACACCGTACACTTTAGTCCGAGATCTAATCATCAACTGCCAGCAGCATCTGTCCGTTGTTGTTGTGGCAGAATCCTGTTAACAAAGGTTAATGACATGTGGGAAGGTGTAAGGAAGCAGCAGCAACATCCGCGTGTAAACGGCTTTCAAGGGAAGATGTTTTGGTTCAAGGGCAAATTGCTGATAGAGGGCAAACAGAAACATCTCTGTCAAGGGAGGTGACCTCCAGGGTGGAGGAAAGTGCTCCAGTTTCAGAGAACTACTGTACTCCATACTGACACAGCTGTACGGCTGCCCTGAAATGGAATGTGGTGACTTCAAGCAACATTTATTTCAGAATGTTTATTTAGAATCCCTGTTTCTAATGTTGCTGTCAGGCAGGATGGACTGGCAGTCAATTTTGTCATCTATTAAGATGTTAATCTTAATAGATTATACATATATAATATACATATACATACATATATATATACATATACAGATATACATACATATATCAGATATACAGAGTGGCAGCCAATGAGACTGTGTGAGAGAAAACTTTGAAAAATTTATATAATTTCCTGGATTGTTTTACATCACCCTACAATACTACCCGCAGTCCTGTATCGTCTAGATCAGTCTTTCCCAAACATTTTTTCTGGGGACCCATATTTTAAAAGTCACAAACCTTCGCGTCAACAAGTCAACAGACCTTATTCGTAAACGCCTGGGAAACATGATGCAAGACGGCTCCCAAAAAAATCTCTTGCAACCCACCTGAGGGTCGTGACCCAATCTTTGGAAAACAATAATCTATATAACAATGCCTTCCAATTTGTTGCAAGGTTGGTTATGATACTCTTAGTACTGCCTAGTACACAAATAAAAACACTTATATTGGTTGTTGGACAATGTCAGTTACAATGTACTGTATATAAGATGGTGTCATCTGTATATAATGCTATTTTTCTCTACTGTACCAAAGATCACTTCAGGACGTCTTCTCCTCACTTCTACAAAAACCTAAAACCTAGAGACCAAAGGTAACAGAAAGGAAAACTGTCGTTGCAGCAGCCGCAGCAGGTCAAAGTGTTGGGCCATTCCATGGCCATTGGTGGAGCTCATTTCACATGCCTGCCATGGCAGATCCTGCCCGGGGTCACATTTGCATTTCACAGGTGGAAAACGCTTCAACCTCCAGCATGACACATCAATACCTCTTTGTTGCTAAGTGAGTAGATCAGTATTCTGGACCATGCATTAATAGGTGATTTCAGCCAACAGTATAGGCGCCGATGAAACGAAGTGCAATTAGCTCATTTGATCATAATAACTGTAGGGAGTGTGAGGTAAGAAAGTTAATCTGCCAACCAGGATGAAGATTCTCTTCAAAACGACTCTGCTCCAGATACTTTAACACAATCCTCACATTCAAGAGCTGATAGAGCTGATGAAATCACTCAGATTTTACTCAAAACTCTAGTGCTGTCTGTATGTGCCAGCAGGTATTTAGAGTTTCCAAGAATAAAAACATACAGAACTGCCCTCACATTGGGATTTCCACTTAGTAACTAGAAGATAACTCTAACACACGAGCAGAGATTAATTAACCTTTAACCTTTCAGCAAGTACCGTATTTACTTACACTTACTACAGAACCTTCCTTCCTCCATGTGAGATTTGACTTAGAGATGATGTTAGCTGCGGAGAAAGGTAGCAATACGTCAGTGCTAGTGTAGTAGTATTGTTATTATTATTATATACATATATAAACATATATATTCATTTATATACATGTATATATTTTTTCATCTATTTTCCCTCTTTCTACTACATTCACTGATTAGTACAGACGGCGCATAACAGCTATTATCTTTAACATTTAAGCTTCCAAACTAAGTCATTTGACATGTGTGCACATATATGTATGAATATATTACTAATCATGAATATACGTATATGGTTCATGATGATGAAGCCATGAATATTAACAAAAATATAAATCATTAACCCTCACATCAGAATTAACAAGCCTTACAGTAGGTATATGTTCATAAATGTATTTATTCATATTTACATATGCATATATACTGCATATTCATATAGCTACATTTATATACATAAATTTATCCACACACACATATATATGATATATATATATATATTTTACATATGATATATATATATATATATCTACATTTCTCTGCTTTTGTTCAACTAATTGTTAACTCCACTCATACTCGTTACTCCTTACGAAACCCTTTTATCTGGATCTTTAGGACAAAAATATCTAGTATCAGTCTCAGTATTATTAACATGAAGTACCTGACCTGGTGTCACCCTGGGGGAGGAGTGGCGTGGTATGAAATGTTACCGTATTAAAAGGATTATCAGCACAGAGAAGATAAACAGGACAAGGCCAGAAGGATGTCGAGCTTATCTATCGGTGAAGTTCATTCAGTCCAGGTGCATGTCTGGTAAAAAACCTTGGCTATGAAATGTCCTCATCTCCTTTTATTTAATTAAAATGCACAGAACAGCCTCGAAGAGGGTAATTACCAGGGCTAGCATCTACGCTTTATCTGGAAACGTCAATTCCATTCATCTACAAAGTGAATGCCTCCCTTTTTTTTTTTTTGATGTGCACCGCCCACAGCCAACACACAATACAGATTTTTCCAGGGCCGGCAATTTAACTCGAGTACTGACAGAGAGATGCAGTCAGTGAGCATTGTGGGAGATTAGTGTACCCGGCCCCCTTAATACAGGTGACCCCACACCCAGTGTTTAAATGGATCTCAGGACACAGGTTAGGTTTCTGCAACGGTGCAGGTTTTCTTTATGTCAGCATTTCATCATTTTAAAATTCTCAAAATATACCCAGCATGCTCCACTGATGGATTCCCAGTCCTGAGAGAGCTGTTGTAGAGACAATGTACACTGTACTGTATAAGGGGGAAGTCAACCTCACTCAGCTCTTTTGATCCTGCAATGGGCCTCATGGAGACGTGGCATCGTTTCCTAATCTGATGAAGTTTCCCCCGATGACCACACTCACAGTTTGGAATCAAAGACTAAACCCACTATTCATGTTTGGTATAGATAGACCAGAGAGTGAGTTTTTAAAAGTTTAACTCTATTGTTAAGGATTCTTCCACTGTTAAACATAAATATTAAAATACCAGATAATGTTGTATACTGTAGACCAGTGGTTCTCCAACTTTTTCTACTCTGTACCACCTGAGAAAACCTTGATCTCTCTGAGTACCACCATGATGACCAACATTAGAATATAGCAGCATAGGCCTTCACTGTTAGCTTCCACCACAGGAGAGATGTTTTGAAATGTTTATAAAGATGTTTATGTTTAAATGTTGTACTAATTGTACATGGTATGTTTTAGATTTAATCAGTTGAAAATGTAAAAGTGAAAACATGAATTTTCTTTGCGTACTGCTAGAGAGCACTTGTGTACCACTGGTGGTACACGTACCACAGTTTGAGAAACACTGCTGCAGTAGTATATGTAGTGACAATAACAGTGTATCCAATGACTCAAGTCTTTTTTGTAGATGATGTGCTGCTATTCTTGTATTGTTCTACTTTCATTCCTGTGTCTATTCCTGCCTATTTTTTTAGGGTGCTGTTCTGCTGCTGCTGGAGCCTAAGGTTCTTAAAGGGAACTCCTGAAGGGTTAATAAAGTTTCTTTCCTTCCTTCTTTCTTTCTGTCTCTCTT
>NC_024328.1:11482605-11493197 GCF_000523025.1 Cynoglossus semilaevis
CCTCGAAGGAAAGGAAAAATTATTTAAAGTCAGAGAAACTCTACAAACAAATACTAAGATATTTGTCTTGATGTCTGTTTTAACCTGCACTCACTTTTAATTGTGCATCCATCCATCCATCCATCTTCAAAATGTAGTCCTTCCATCCATCAATCCATCCATCCATGTACTGTTCCACCAAAGCAGTGGTGCCTAATTGAAAAACTATTGAGAACCTGATAACGTGTATTTTTATCTGTACAAACCACTGTATGAGTTGCTGCCACCTAGTGACTGGAGGTTTGTTATCATTCAAGCATTACAGCAGTCTTACACTTATGTCCAGCGTGCCATATTCCATTGGAAGCCCCTCGCGCCCCACTGCCTCCTGTACCTCACCGTGCCCCCCTCAGGGGGCCCCACCCCACCTTTGAGAAGTAATGCACTAAAGACATTCATTCATATCAAAACTACAAAGCTCTGGTCATTGAAGCATATTATTAAAATTTGTTTTGCAGTCCAGTGGTTAAACAAATCACTTACTCTCTCTCTCTCTCTGTCTGTCTCTCTCTCTGTGTGTAATGGATTGATATTGGAAGGTAAAGAGCAGGGTAAAGAGCACAGCCAATAATCACAGCATGCACAACCTTCTTCACCTTTCTGTCTCTTTTGGGCGATCTACCATAAAGAAGTGTGTAAAACAACTGCCAGTCCCTGTGACCTGCTGCTGAAGACAGTTCACAGAGCTGCCCGTCCCGCCTAGTGGGCAAGGCAGTTTTATCTCCGCAGGCAACCTCGAGGAGTGAATACCAAAATCTGAGAGAGCGAGGATGTGGAAGGAGTTGGCTGAGGTGAACGACAGAGAGGAGCAGCCAGAGACAGTCAGTGGGAATAAAAAATTTGAGGGGGAAAAAAGAGAAGGAAAGGAAATGACTTGGCAGTCACCCAAGTGGATCGTTACCTCCTGTTCCACGAACGTGATCTAGTGAAGAAGGTGAAAGTGATAGTTTGGAAATAAGAGAAGCACGCTGGACTGATACTTCATCATTATCACCACTGCGCCGTGGCAGATAGCGGCTGTGGGCTTCAAGGTGTTCTCCCCTGATGTTTACTGGAACAGATCGTCAAGCTTGTTCTCCGCCTCCCAAGCAGCGAGTGTGTCACGGAGCGATTAAAAACACAACTGCCCACTTTATTACTGTCCACTGAGCAGGGGTTTCTTGGAGCTGCACCATAAACAGACGTTTTTACGGCTCTACATTCAGATGCTGAGTTTCAAATTGCAATTTTACATGTGGCCCGGCCCATATATGTCAAACTGGACTGTGATTAAACTCTCTGCTGACTGTAAAACCAACTACCCAATAACAGCTGAGGATAAACCGTGTCCAGGGCAGAGGAGACTGAAGGTCGCATCGTATAATAAAAACGCAAAGGAAAAATTAATATTAGTTGATTTAATTAAGGAAATGACATGACTGTCATGATTATATATTTATTTTCTAATTCTATTTATTTTAAGCTCCAGTGTTTGAGTTCATAGGATGTGCTAGCAGATATGGAGCCACAGAAGCAAATTAATTTTTTATTTCTTTTTACATTTGCCTTTAGAAATTATAATTAGTTTTAATTGTGAATCAGAAGCCTGAGCTAAAATGCTAAAAAACATAATATATTTATAATAATTCAGACAACACATTTGAAACAACTGCTAACTGTTGTTAGCATCCAAAAACACAACAGTGGAATTCAATCAGAAAAATTATACTATTACTAATTACTTCCTAGAAAAAGTAATATAATGACATCAGATGGTAGCTGGATCTAAAAAATTAGCTTCAAAGAACACACATAACAACCCCCCCCCCCCCCCAAAGAGGACTCTATTATGCAAAAACACAACAGTGGAATTCAATCAGAAAAATTATACTATTACTAATTATTTCCTAGAAAAAGTAATATAATGACATCAGATGGTAGCTGGATCTAAATAATTAGCTTCAAAGAACACACAAAATAACCCCCCATAAAAGGACTCTATTATCTCTCTAGGACTCTATGATCTATCTGCCATTAGGATTTTTTTGGCTTAGTCATCGTGCAGCTATAACATTGGTGGTTTAATAAGTGGACTACACATTAACGAAATGGCTTCAAATTGTTTTTTCTACAGTATGACCCAGACGCTCGGTCAGATCAACTGAACACAACAAACTACGGAGGTTACTACGGTAACCAGCAGGGTATCGGTACTCATCGGGAAATCAGAAGCCTGAGCTGAAATGCTAAAAAACATAATATATTTATAATAAAGAAATATTTTCTCATTCAGAAAACACATTTGAAACAACTGGTAACTGTTGTTAGCATCCAAAAACACAACAGTGGAATTCAAGAATTTGCTAAAAGAAAAATTATACTATCACTAATTATGTCCTAGCAAAAGTAATATAATGACATCAGATGGTAGCTGGATCTAAATAATTAGCTTCAAAGAACACACAAAATAACCCGCCAAAAAAGGACTCCATTATCTCTCCTTGATCTATCTGCCATTAGGATTTTTTTGGCTTAGTCATCGTGCAGTTATAACATTGGTGGTTTAATAAGTGGACTACACATTAACAAAATGGTTTCAAAAGGTTTTTGTACAATATGACCCAGACGCTCGGTCAGATCAACTGACACAACAAACTATGGAGGTTACCACGGTAACCAGCAGGATATTGGTACTCATCGGGAAAACCTGCAACCGTTAGGAAGATGTCTGCGTTTCATATCTGTTTTCATTTGAGACAAATCCCAATGATGCACATATTAAAATGTTAAAAATGTCGACAAAAATATTTAAAAGAAAACTTAGCTCCATAGACTTGATGGACTTTGGTCGTCACTCTTGATGGTTTGTGGGATGTGTTGAGTTCCTTTCATAACTTCCTGTCTATATAATTCAGTCTACAGTCCCTCACAATCCACTTAACTGTTTTAGTCAGTCTGTCAGTTGTAGACCTACTGCCGTGCACTCGGTGAGGACATGGAGATGGTATTTTAAGCTCAAGGTGCTCCATGAAACTAAAATCTTTTCCCACAGTGTGTGTAAATAACGTGTGTATAAACCGTGTGTTACAGCAACAATGGCTGCATAGGTGGATGGGTGGTATATTTTTCTGCTCTGTTCACTGTCGATCCTCATGACCAGACAGTAATCAAACACTGATTTTTTCCAGTTAAATCCAGGCTAAATGTGGATTTCATACCCTTTAACTCACAAGACCAGGTTTTCTACAATTCTATAGCCAAAATAAGAGACCAATGTTCAAGCCACAGTTCTAGGGTTACCTTTCAGAGAAGATGTCGATGATAAAATGAGAGTAGACACCAGCACTGGTCCCAGTGTGGAGAAACAGATACGACTGTACCACGCTATAATGGGCTTCTCAGAGCAGGACTTCTCCCTGACACACTGTCGGCTCACAGTAGCTTTGCTTCAGTCGCTGTGCTGGACTTTCTGAAACTGGAGCTCAGGTCAATAAAGATGCCATTCAGATTTCTGAGAAATGCGTCTCGTACTGACTCTCTACTTGAACAGAGTCACTGTTTTAATGTAATGTGACATTCAAGTGGCATTTAATGTCTATGTTAATACTGAAGCAGAAAAATCACAGCACGTCGAAGATTTGATTTTTTTAATGTAAAGTTCATTTACCACAGGTTGTTTTATAATTACTATAAACTTTAGTATCTAACAGTTAGCAGTTTTTATTTTTAAACAGAATTTTTAAAAAATGACATTTGAGAAAAGCACGTAAGATTAAATCAAAGAATCTATCATTAGAATGCAGACCATTGTCATTGTATTTTCATGCTGGAGTATTTGTGCAGAATATATACATATATACACATATGTATGCAAATATATATATGTATATGTGTCTAGATACATATTGATATATACCCATATATACGCAAATATCTGCATATATGTATAAATATACATACATATAAATTTATATATAGTACATAAATATATGTGTATACACAGAAATATTAAGCAAAGCAAATACATATGAAGTACATGTATTATAAACATGTTAGGAGAGATAAAAAAGAAGGTACTGTATTGATATTGACAGATACTCCATGTTGCAGTATGGTTTGTAGTATTGGACATTAAAGTATTAGTTAGTCATACAGCGCTTGGTCACATTGAGCTGATCTTTGATAAGGTATTGGATTGGTATCGACATCCACCAATAAACCAGGTCACAGTACTAATGGTAATAGTATCAGACATGACAAATTAGTGGTTGGGTTTCTCAGCCGTGGTTCTGCAAAGAACCGTCTCCATCAAAGGGCTCAATCCCTGCATTCAGGATCAAAGCCGTACTTTATCAATAAACAATGTAATTCATATCCAGCGTTGCATTTTAGTAGCGCAGATAATTGCAGAGAGAACAAAGTGTCCACATCCAGAGTCCTTGGCCTCTGACTTACAGGGAGAACAGTGGAGCTCTTGTTCCTGGGCAAATTTCTTTCATCTGCCCTAATCAATGGTGTAACTCTACTGATGAGTACAAGAATGATGCACCAAAGCCTTATTAATGGATCCACGGGCGCCTTCACAAGTACTGATCAATACGCTATAGACACTTCAGAAAATGACTTGACGCTGGTTACCCAAGGGTGACTTCACTCCCAGTATTTAGGTTTCTGTTGAAGTAACTCTTACCGCAGAAGTTCAAGACACTCTGAGGTGAAGAGTAAAAACAACAAATCCATCCTTTACAGTACTGCAGTAAACCACGTACATCCTTGCATATCCACCCAAATGGCCAAAACTCCATCTTCTGTCTTAAAATCTTTTTTAAAAATCTCGATTTGAATCTTTTCTTCCAAAAGAATCCACATAATATTTGAATTTCAAAGTACAATTGAGTGACTGAAAAGTTACTCTGTACCAGTGGTTCTTAACCTGGGTTCCATTGAACCCCAGGGGTTCGGTGAGTCAGTCTCAGGGGTTCGGCAGAGGACAAGACACACACCTGACTCATATTATTCATGATGACACACCCCCGCTTGGCCATCACCGAAGAGTTCAGTAAATGTGCATATGAAACTCGTGGGGTTCAGTACCACCAACAAGGTTAAGAACCACTGCTCTGTACAGTATACTTCAACCTTCAAACTAAGGAACAAAGGTGAATAGCTGTGCCTGTGGTCCACATCCAGCCCACAAGCTACCTATTGTGGGACTGGGAGCCACGCATTTGTGGGCCACGAGCTAAACACGTTCTTTCCGTCCTATATTGTGTGTTTTGATTTGATCAGTATTTGTAAATTAGCCGTGATCTTCACATCAAATGGTGCGTGAACAGGCTGCTAGCAAGAACAAGACTTTTTTACCTTCATTTTTGAAGTTTGTCAATACTTTGAGCAATCTTTGCTTGTGGTTTTGTTTTGTTTAATTTGAGCATTTGTTTGGTTTAATGTCCAAATAATGGCATTTTATTCAGTTTTGTTTATATAAGTATTATTGTCTGTGGTTTAACTATTTATTATAAACTGAACTTTAATTCGTCAAAAAATGATTGAGGTTGTTTCCGTCGTTTCAGATTTAGTCATATCCTAATATAGTGGTTCCTAAGTTGTAGGGCAGTTTGCCCCCTGGAGGGCATGAAGCTATAGCAGAAGAGGCAAATACATCTATATTTCTTTATTTTTCCCACAATCCAGACAATGCAATAGATGAATAATGCAATATAATTTGTGTTATTAGTTAAAAGTCTTGTTGGGATTACAGTGTTTTGAATAAAGTTCTGTATTTATTATTATTTTTTGTTTCAAAGCAGAAGCTGTGGGGACCTGGGAAACTTGACAACTTCCCACGAAGAACGAAGAAAAAAAGTTAGGAACCTGCTGCGTTAATGTGAGTTACACTACTTTTGATACACGTACTTCAGAAAAGGCCCTGTGGATTTAAAAGGCAGCATCTGTCACTGAGTCAAAGCTGCGCAGCTACTCCTTCTTTTTATTTGGTGTTTCACCAACTCATAATTAAATGGGACTTTGTGCAGAAAATGTGACATTAAGACATAATAAAACTAATTACCTCGGAAATATAAAAGTTTCAAGTTTTTCTCGCTTCAAAACAAGGAGGGGAAATTAGTTCAATTAATCTCCTCGGTCACACATGCATGAAGACATCTGCGAGACACGATTGACAGATAAGACGTCTGGGTTTGAGGTCCCTTAATGAAACAGATGTGCACTTTAATTGGTTCAGTGATATTTCTGAGGCAGTAGGTAACTTTAAAAAATAAAAATCTCCATTGGCTTCCGTCTGATTCATCACAGTGAAGTGGTGCAGTGCGTCTTATGTAATGAGAGCGTTCTCGTTCCAGCACCGCTGCAGTACTAATTAAGACGGATTATTACAACTGGGAGAAAGTTCATCACAGGACAATAGATGTCATCAGTATTCTGTAGTCTTCTCCACTTCACTTCAGGACTGTTGACAAAAACTGTGAAGTCCTGTAGAGGATCGCAGATCCTTAATGGGGAACAGTGGTTACTATTTAGCTGTAATCAATGTCAGGTCTTCAACAGGGGGTTGGCTGCCCCTTAGAGGGCCAAAGAAGTATAGCATATGGTCAAGATATTTTCTTTGATTAGACCAGGGGTTGCCAAATTTTTCCAGACCAAGGCCCCGAAACAGCAATGGCTTCTGGCTGGAAAATCTATAGACAATGCAACAAGATCTGTAACGAAACATTAAGTTCTGAATTTCTTAATTTGCTGAAGGGATCGATTGATCGATCGATAGATCGATCGATCGATCATTTGATAGATAGATCGATTGATCGATCCCTTCAGCAAATTAAGAAATTAACGATCTATCCATCTATCTATCCATCAATCATTTTTTAAAAATGTATTTACTTACATTTGTTAATATTAAATATATTATTAAACATGTTTTTAGTGTGTCTGTTGCTCTGCTCTGATTCCTGTCCATTTTGCACTAGCTAGCGTTACGCTATCTTGAGCAGAGCATCCTGAAACTGCCAGGTAGATAATTACATCACCCACATGTTTGAAATACATATAAATATATTAAATATAATTAAGTCTCTTGATAGCTGCGATGTTATTTTTTTAAAGATCTGTCTGGGTCCAATTTATCACAAAGCAAACTTTGGTACAGTGCATTTAGTGAGGAGCCAATCACATCTTTGCAGTGATTAACACATTATTTTTGATTGTTGTGTTGTAGTAGAGACATGAAACACTAGAAACACATTTGTATGCATTCCTGGTCTATATTGTAGTGTACTGCAGTGTTCTGACAGACAGAAGCTGAAACTAACCTCAATGATTAAATCATCGTTTGGACATTTATGGCCAAATTTTATGTCACAAAGTCGCTGTAAACATAAAAAATGGCTGCTAAAAATCGGTACGGGAATTCAAAGAACCACATGACGTGGTCAGTGGAGGGTTAAAACAGAAAGGCAGGGATGTAAAATTACATTGACATTTTTGCAGCCCATCACATGGGGGGAGCCTGACTGACGTGTCAGGGATGTCGTTCATTTACTGAAGGCGGCTGGAGAAGTCAATGTGACAGAATGGTTCTAAATAAATAATTCTTCAAAAGTTCCTGAAACTGTGAAGTGGCTTTTTCAACTTTTAGTTTTTTTCCAACACTGTCCAAAAAAAAAATTATAAAAAGGTTAATAGGTCGAATGAAGAGCAACTGTTGATTTCTGAAAATGTTAGACATAATACAATAGTTTAATATGTTAGGGTTGATTATTCAGATTAATTAATTAATGCAAGCTTGTTGTTGGGAGGGTATTTTAAGGTCAAGGTGCTCCCGCAGTGTGTTTAAATAACAACATGTTAACATGTGTGTATTGACTGTGTATTGGAGAAGAAAATAAATGGGATGGAGTACTATTGATGCATTCTTCCTTTACATTCAAACACATTCAATATTGAATCTAATTCATTTCACTAATTAATTTAACATGATTAATACATGTATTTTGACAAGCCTAAATAATAGTCTTAAGACATTGCAATCTATATTAGAACAAAATTTTGTTTTAATGAAATTTGTACATATATATTTACATATATGTATATATGTACTGTATGTATATGTACACAGGTACACACACTCATATATACATATATATAAATATATATATATATATTTTATATATACATTTACATATATGTATATGTAAATATATATACATACATATATGTAGCACTGACATTGTTCAATACATATGGTTAATTATAATTATAATTTTCCAGAAGCCATGCTAACTGTACATTAAGCGGCTGATGGGTCAAGGTAAAATTGTTAACCCTTCCTCACAGAAAGATATTGTGGATCCATCAATGTACTGCAGCTCTGCAGTACAGTGTGTACAGCACAGCACTGAGTACAGGTGCCTCAGTGTGTTCCACTGTGTGTGCCTCGGGTTGGAGGTTACACAGTGTGGTGAATATGAGGAGATGAAAAATTAATCAGTTCCCGTTCCTCAGAAAGCCGTCTTTAGAGCCAAAGGGAACAGCCTTCGTGGGACCTCTGTCCTGCTAATGTACTGCACAGTGCTGCTGCAGTACCACGAGTACCAGGAGTATTTTTAGAGACTCCTTTCCATGTGTGTTTCTTAACACATCCTCCGGTAGTTGTTTGCGGGACAATCATGTCTGCTCCAGCTAACTGCTATGGTTTTCAGGTCCCTTTCACCATAAATATATTCACATTCTGCCTGTTATTCCATTGTCTCCACTGAGAATTAATACATGTCTCTGTTCCTTCTCTGTGTACTTGTACCTCTACTACAGTGTTCTTCCGCACTGCTGCTGCACAAGCACACAAGGAGAGAAGAAGGAAACAACAGACAGAGGGAAATGTGGAAAACACATATTTATGAATTTGTTTTTGTGTGTGTGTGTGTGTGTGTCAGGTGCAATGTATAAAAACAAGTAAGAGTTCAGTGAATTACTGCAGTTGGAATACACAATGTGTTTTCTTACGTTAGGAAAAGAGTTTTGGTACGAGGGAGTTGAACCGCCACATATCCCTGCCACACAAAATTAGTCATAGTTTAAACAACGTGTTCAAATTACAAAATGTACAAATAAATATTGAGTTGAACTGAATAAAGGTTATCCCTTTGTAAACTAAACTTCTATCTAACAGTTGATTTTGGTAAATGTGTTACCGTGCTGATGCATTCTGGGTGTTAAGATGGCATCTTAAACCAAAACTTTTTTCCCACATTGTGCTTAAATAACGTGTATAACTTTTGTATTGGAGCAAACATTGGTCGGTGCCTGGAGTGTTCAGATCTAGGCAGTGTGAAAATGTTTCTTATTAATTTCAGAAATCGATTCTCGTGGTCAAAACATTCATTTGTGCAGCTAAATAAAATGCATTTTAACCCAAACAGATGCAAATTATAGGTATTGTTTCTTAGCTTAGTCAATGTTAGCATGGAGTTATCTGTTGTTATGTATGTGATACACATGAATTCCTGTCATTTTTATAGACTAAATTGTCGAATGTGTTGGAGCGTCCCAGTGGTAATTGTCCAGTGTTGTACGTACTGCGTCTAATGGCTCTGTTTTATTGCTCCACATTAGGCGTCTCTGGACAGAGCGCCACTGACCATCTCATACTGGTCTCTCTTTGCAGCATGAATAATTGATACTGTGATAACCCGGGTATTCATGAACACAAAAATGCTTTTCTTGGACTCTGTCTAACACAGCTCCTAATTCCAAACAGTGCCCACCATCCCATGACACGATGCATAGGAAGGGGCACGACCCACAGACGACACAGCATCAACATCAATCTTACTCAGTTATCTATATCTCCATGTGCTTCGTTGGTCTGTTTTGCTAGAATTTGCTAGAGTTTCAAATTCACATTTTGTTTTTAAAGTTACCATCCTGCAATACATATTCTTCCATTAGAAACAAATTTGAATGTTACTAAAAGCCACCTATAATGAATATTTTCGCTGCTGTTAGGAAGCCGTCTCTAAAATGTGCATCTCATCTGCGGTGACCTTGCCAAATCCGACGTTTCCAGGAACCATTACTCGCCGCGTTGGCCTCAGCTGCTCCATAGTTATTTATTCATGTTCTCCCTCATGCTTGTGGACAAATCCCATAATTAACAAATATCGTGTACAAAGAGCAGGAGGGCGCTGAAGGCTCTCAATGTAAAGATTCTGAGGCCGAGAGTGTCACTTGACACCGGGCTCCGACGACAGATGCTTCACAGAACCAAGGTGATAACAAGCTTCACCTAGTGCTATAGAGTGAATAGTGTAGGAATTGTGAACATGGAGAACGCCTCATTAAGTGACCATCAAACAATTAAACTGTCAATCCTTCGTCCTTAAAAGCCAATTACCTGGCTCCACAGTACATCGTCCATTTCCATGTAATGGCTTCCAGATCCTCAGGGTGTCAGATGAGTCATCATGACACAATGAGCCTCAGGCTTCAACATATGTGGAAGATTTTCACATCATACAATTCAATATTACAAGATGTTAGAGTGTCTGGTCTCTTGGTCC
>NC_024328.1:11493282-11527787 GCF_000523025.1 Cynoglossus semilaevis
TTATCTGTTAAAAAATGTTCAAGCATCCATGAGGAAAAATTGATGCTGCAGACATATTGATATTTGTGGAGGAAAAAAAATTGGCTTAATTGTATGTTTTTTCTACTGTTATTATTTGTATTATTTGTACTGCCATTTTTTATGTTTATTCTATTTATACCTTGTCTGTTGTCAATATCATGTGACAAATGTCAAAAGTTTTTACAGTGTAATATTAATGCAAAAACAAACATGTAGGGAAGGTGCTTCCTGTGAATATCTTCAGTTTTCATATTGATGATTTATACTGAGATACATCCAGATCAGTTACGAGCTGTAGATAAGGACGTAGAGGCCAGTATCGAGCTGCTGAGTCTGACGAGACTGAGACCAGACTCAAAGGTTTGTACCTTTCCCCTGATGATTCCCCAATGGTTGTTGAAAAGTCAACATGACCTTGTGAGAAAATGTTTTGACAAAGTTTGATTTGATATAATACTTGCAGTAAAATATAAAGTATTCTGGTCTGATGGACCGGACAGATTTAGATTCTGTACCTGCAGCTAGTTCGTAAATAACTGGAGTCAATTGCTGAATTATTTCCATTTTACAAGATGAAAAGGGGAAAAAAACTGTGACCGGTGACAACAACATTAGCTCACCCACGTTTGTGTTGGGAGCAAATACCGATGTAACAACTGTATAAATTATGGCTGGCTCGATCCAATTCTCAGGATCGTTATCGGAGAGAAATTGTATTATTGAACATCAGAAACAACTATGGCCCATCCAATCCTATGTCTAACCCCAAATGCCGTAAACAGAGACACTATCGCCTCAGCAACGGCAAGTATCTGATCAGTATCAGTATCGACAGATAAGTTGCGGTATTGGTATCGGACATGAAAAAGTTGTTGCATGGAGCCATCCCTAGCTATTATCTTGAATTTCTAATATCTTAATATTTTATTTTATCTCTTATTTTAATAAAATACAGTCATTCACTCATTTTTTACCATCTAATCCTTCTTATGGTTAGGAGAAAACCAACCCTAATTGGCTTTGGTGACATGATCGAACCGGAAAACAGGTCAATTGCCGGTTTTGACGAATCGCTCAACTCCATGGTACAACCTGATGAAATACACACAGAATACACCAATGAAAGACACTGGTAAACTTTTATAAGTAGTTATCTCCTGAAAATACTTCTGGTGAACAGGGCCCTTGATTGAAACGGTGACTTTCACAGATGTCTTCTGAGGCTCTGGAAAGATTTCAGATTTACCATTGAACTGTGTAAACAATACTCAGCTGTATACAGTCAATCAGCCTCCTCTGTGTTAAGCAGACAGAGATATAACCACACAGTGGGACGTGCCATCCATCCTTTCGGAGAAAGTAGGAGAAAGAAAAGTGTGTGTTCGCTCATGAAGCCTTGTTTTGGCCTGGGGCAACAGTGCCACTGTGACTCTCAAGTCAGCCTGTCGATGCAGGAAAACCAGGCACAAACACAGAGCCGGTGTAGAGACAGTGGGGAGGAAGGAGGAGGGTGAGGAAGAATGGCATGAAAGAAGAGGATTCATCTCAGAATGAGACACATCTACTCCTCACACTGACTGCTATGACGGCTGGGGTGGAATATCAGAGCTGTTGAGATGGAAGGTTTCTCCCAAGATATTTTATGGCTCAGAGCAAATGTAGGCAGGTGGATGTTCACACCCCACATAGAAATCAGTGCATCAAAAGTACATTTTAGATCAAAAACCTCCAGATTCTGTTGGTTATTATCTTAGACTATGTTCACACTGCAGGTCTTCTTACTCAATTCTGATTGTTGCTAGCATGATTCTGATTCTGATTTTTATTTTTTATTTTTTATTTCTTCTTCTTTGCCAACCGCCAACAGACTCCAGGGTCTATGGTCCTGAAGTGACCTTTACATCTTCACAGGAGTCATTTTGTATGCTAGACATGTCGTTTACTGATTTGGAAGTTGTTGTGCAATTAACGTCAGTCAATTTGACCACTTCACTATCAATCAGAAAGACTCTGCTCTGCTCTTAGCCCCTAGCTGCAGCTGTGGCAGACCGCTGTCCAGCTTTCATCCCCTTAAGCGCAGACCTCTCGGGACCAAAGTCTGGCGGCCAACGTTCCTGACACTACTTCACATCGGTGGAGCTAACGGTTTTTTTGACATTTTTGTTCTTTTCACCATCTGACTCCTTTGACACTGTCTGCATTCTGATCTGTTCTTAGATATGGATGTAAAAAAAAGTATTAAGACCTAATTACTTGGTGTGTGAACATCTGTGAACACTGGTCAATAACTGTTTTAGTTGTGATCAAAATAAAGTCCAGAAACATCTCTGTCCATGTGGAGATTTTGCCTTTTTTTCCCATTCACGGTCATATTTACAGAATATTGCACCTCGGCTGATTACTCTGCACAACACTACGGTTCAGTTCACTGTGTGCTGTTATGTAAATGCTGCGACTGTCTATGTGCAAACAAAAACTGCTGCCTAGAAAACTCAGCAGATCGCCAGGATTCTTGGTCACTTGTGTGATTAGACTAACGAGGCCTAGCACCGAGGACGGCCGCTGAATAACAGCACAGATTTACACCAGCAGGACGGACAGTCGGCCGGGAGGAAACATTCATCTGGCCACGAGGCGCTGTCACAGATGTGTAGACTAAGAGCCTGGAGTCTAAACACATTTAGACTTTCAGCGAAACCATCACCAGACTGAAGCTATCACCCAGGCCACACTTAAAGGCTGAGAGCAAACCGACCGCTCGTCTGTGGTCAACAGAGTGTTCTAGCCTAATTCTGCATTCTGCTCTTTCACTCAGGCCTTTGACCACAGCTGGTCCTGCTTGGTGCGATAACTTGTCAGAGACGTTTAGAGAAAAAAATCGAATACTATTGGACCAGCAAGTGCCCCATTGTTGTTTTTAGTTGTTTTTGTTTTTTCATGTGGTTATTTGGTCAATTGTTAGGGTGACACATTTACATGCACAACTTTATTCAAAACACTCCAGTTTCTACAGATACACTTACAACACAGTGCGCCGATATTGTCAAAACTACTATTCATTTGATATGCTGGACCCCCCGTTAATAGCTGCCTGCCCTCGGCCGGGGGGGGGGGCGGGGGGTCTGCCACTGTCTTTGGGATTTTCCTAATGAGGTTGTCGGGAGGAGGCCTTGTTTAGATCATTTGTTAAAAAACCTTCACAATGATTTTTGAACGACGACAAAGACTTGAAATGCTGGCGTGTACTACAATTTTAATGTCTCTACACTCACTCTTTTCACTTTTCCTTTGTCTCCAACTTTTCTGCACTTTCTACATTATATTCTGCCTACACCCTCACTCTGTCTGTCTCCTGGACAGATGAGGTGAACGCGCCGACTCTTCTTTCAGTGCCGGATGGCTTTCCATCCACCAAGGGCATAGTTCTGTGTGAATAATGTCTGAGCTGAGGAGTAAATATCTTACCATGACAAGTTGTTTGGATTGGTGCTCATATGCAATCTGATGCTTTATGCATCACCACCTCGACTGCTTAGCTGTTACAGCCTCGTCGGAGAAGGCTTGCCCTGTCAGTGCCCCTGGAACACTGAGGAAAACAGAGCAGTGCTGCCTAAAATGTCACTTTGACTTTGAGTTACTGATAAATAGCTTTATCTGAGAAAACGTAGTGTATCCTGCAGATTCCTTCCACACTGTGTAGACCACCGTGAAAATCAATTTGATTGTGACAAAAAAAAAAAAAAAAAACCCCACAGTAACCTAGACAAACTTTACGCTAAATCATTTCCGTATTAGCTCCCAATATTTCACACGCTGACCTTGCAGGTGACTGCTGCGAAAGTTGTTCGAAAGTTCATCAGGATTTTCAGAAATCCTCCTCTAGGCTTATCTCCTAATTCTTACCCTTATAATCCCTCCACTGTTTGCCCTGATACGGTGCAGGCTCTGTATTTATTATTCCATTCAGCAGTCTCTTGTATTTATTTAACACTAAACCAATCACATAGATCAGCCGAGGCAATCAACAGTGAAATCACATCACTCACCTCAGTGGAATATGGATAAGCATCCACCCATAAAGCTATTTGCCAAAGAGGTTTCTGTTAGGGGCATCTGTGAGGGCAATGAGCAACAAGAGCCTCATAGATCTTCAATCTTCCGTTGTCATAAACACTCAAACATTCAAGCATTCAGTTTATAGGTGATCAGCTTAATGGCAGTCATCTACGTACTTCTGTGGCCTATCACTCTTGTAAAACCACGTCCATCTGAGGCCTTAATGGCAGCTACAAGCCAGAGCTGTAAGTTCTGGCCCTGGGGTTTTGAGTGTTGCAAAGTTAATCCAGTGAGATGTGCGAGAAACACGCCCACACTCACTTTTGGCATCGAAATCAATTTTTTTTGATTTTGAAGGAGGCGTACAAGTAAAGTGATGGATAGTTCTTTAAACAACAAGAAGGACAGGCCAGGACCACAATACTTTGAGCAGCGTTAAATACGCCACAGTAAGGTACACCGTGATCACACTGAGTATATTTGACATCATATACCTTATGATTTGACATCACACACACTTATACCTTAGACAGGAACATTTACAATTGAAAACACAAAAAATAAAAAAAGTTTAAGTTCACAGTGTTGAAGAGCAGTTAGTCGTCGTCGTCTTGAACTGATTCTTTTTTTTTAAAAAATCTCCTTTTATTTTACAGCATAGAGCCCCGTTGTTTTAATGAAATGGCTCTGACTGACAGATTGCATCCTGAAAATTTAAAAACAGCTATATTAAGTGTATTTACAATTATGCAACTATGAATGTCAAAAAGTTCTCCCCCAGCGGGGGGTGAACCCAACAATTAGCGATAGCATAAAGCTTTGCTGAACTTATTAACTTTTTGCAGCCAGGGCCTCACAGAACTGCTAACAATCACATCAGCGTCACGCAAACTTTGTGTTTTAGTGACAATAAAAATGCTAATGTTGGCATTTACCTCAAAACAAACGACAACAGGAGCACGGCTTCAGACTTTAATTTCTGTTTAAATGTATTCAGCCGTTCATTGATCTTCTCGTAGCCAAACCCGACAGTCGCCATTTCAACAACCATTCACATTCACATTCACACCTGCGTACCGTCAATTTAGGTGAAAATTTAAGCTAATCTTTAATTCTTTGCAAGATAAAACCACATAAAAACTCCATTCACAAAAACCGGGGTCTAACCCTTGGAACTGTAAAGAGGATCTATAAGTTTAACATAGTATGTGAGACATTAGAAAAAAAAGTGTAGATGACAGAGATACCGACTTTTTCAATTGTCAACACTGCGACAACAAGAAACCAAGAAAGTATTTTCCTTCTTCCTAAGTTTCCAAGAGGGATTTAAAAAAACACACAAACACAAAACCTTGGTTTTCTGTAAAGGATAAACATTATTTTCCTCCAAAGATAAAACAACAAGTTGAATATATCATGAGATCAAGCAGGCTCAGCCACATGATTTTTTCCAGCGACGTAATTCTTTTATGTCTGAATTCAAAGCAAAAACGCCCACACAAGTCTGATCCTTAATGTTGCCGTGTGCCCTCCTGAAGTGATGTTCATACTCTGAATTCTAACATCTTTGGCTTCATTATCTCTAATGCTTTATTAACACCGGAGCCAAGGAGCATTTTGTATAATTTAAACATGCAAACACCAGGGACTCGTGTAAGGCACCTTTTCCTCCTAATGAGACAGGACATTTGGTGAGAGTATAATCCTGCAGAAGTCAATATTTCCACAAGGAAATTCTGTCTGTTGTAAGGTCAGACTAACCATGAATATGCAATTGGAACAATTATAGGTTTGGACGCCTTTGTTTTGGAGGCGAAAAAGGTTACAGAGTACAGTGGAACCTCGAGATACGAGCACCTCGACATACGCGTATTTCAGGATACGAGCAAGCCGGCGAGCAAATTTTTGCTTTGAGATACGACCACGCTTTTCCTGTTTTTTAGAGGGCCGTATACATTTTTCTGTTATTTCTTATGGGAAAACATGATTCGAGATACGAACACCTCGAGTCATGAGTTCAATCCTGGAATTGATTATGTTGATTATCTTGTATTTCGAGGTTCCACTGTATATTGGTTCTGATTTTGTCGTGAATGTTGAGAGTGGAAATCTGGTCAATGATAAACCAATCATTCATATCATGTGGACTGATCTGCTGGTTAACAACTTAGTTAAAAGGTCTGGTTCTGCTCCCACTCAAACAAAGCCTTCTTAAGGATCCCTGATCGCCGACAGTTAGCGGAGGTCCAGTGAAAACTCTCTTACCTTCCCATCAGCAAGAAATACATGTTTCCATTCAAGGTCCAGTTAAAGAGCAGGGGAGGGTTGCCGATGGTACTCACCTCAGCAGCGTAGCATGTCTCCAAACCTACATCTAATATGCACCATTGATGACTGATTATACATTATTGATTCACTCTTTCTCTCCTCTGATGTTGAAAGACCAGCTTCAGCCGTGGTTTACCAGCCCATGGATATTTTAGTACTTCCGTAGTTGGCGTGAACAAATAAACATCATTTTATGATTCACTCAGAACAGAATTTAGACGGTTTATATTATTATGTATGTTATTGTTGAAAAGGCCTTTGACTGAGTCTTAATATTCTGAGTTATACTTGTATATTTTTTGACTTTTTTATTAGTCCTAAACAGAAACAACAATATAAAGAAAAAATAATTACGAATACAAATATAACTTGATTAACCACAATTAATCATGATTAACTCCATTTAGAATTAGTTATGATTAATTGCAATGAATCTGCAGCTAATATACACATTTGACTGGTTGGTTGTTTGCGGGGCCTGAATTACAATGTGTTCGTTTTAAGTAATCCATAATAAAAACCTGTTGACTTTAACAGCTGTACTTGCAGTGTGAGGTCACACTCAACATCTGTGAATGTTGTGGGCACGACAACCCAATTTGTATAGTTTAAGGTCGCCTGTGTGTTGATGCAAACAAAAAATAATTCAAAACATAAATCCTTTATTTTTGGTGTCTAATATTTCAAAAAAGATAATTAATTAAATAGATAATAAAGATAGATAATTAATTAGATGTAATAATTACAAAGACTTATAATTGACTGGATTGTTCTTTGTAACCCATCCAATTTTTTTTTTCAAAATGAAGATGTATCAAATCTAAAAATTGATTCATCATGAAGAAAATAAAATAAATAAGTAGGTGCAAACGGTCAAGTAAAAGTGAGATGAAAAAAAAAATCCTACTGAGTTTGTGTCTACAGAATAACTGACTGACAACCTTGCCTACGGGTCACTGCACACAGTAGCTTCAGTGAACACAGCATCAGGCTGTAACATGCTGACAAAAAAAAAAAAAAAAAAAGAAAAAGAAAAAGAGAGAGATCCATGATCCCGGACAAAAAAAGAGTAAAAATAGAGAAGGAATAATAATTTAAATAATTAAATTAATTATGTTTTTTAAGGCTGGAATGCAGTAGAACAAGGCCACTTCATCACATTTCTTAATAATGAAGAAATGTTGTTCACATGTTAGAAAACACATCTTTCTGTATTAAACAAAAAGACCTCAAACTAATGACACTAATAACTTCAGACAAGGAATCAATATATCATATATACCAATATATATTGATATATACCAATATGATAGTTATAGCGAATAATGAATATAATAATGATTTTTTAGCACAGCCGGGAAGACAGAAAGTGAGCAGAGTTTTTTTATATACAAAAAGTTCAGTGTATTTCAAATGCACTCTTGGTGCTTGGTATTATACTACACTAGACAGTTGCCCCAGAATTCAATAAATTGTTTTAAAAAAAATGGTCATGCTTTTAGTATCACATTATATTGTAATATATCATATTGTTGCCCCAGTATCGTGATCGTATCTAATGGCCAGATTCTTGGCGATACACACCTACCAAAACCCGTTGCTCATAAGAACAAAATCAATTTGGGTAGCATATAAAAAAGTCTAACAAAGACAGGGACTGAAAGGTAAAATGTCAACAGTGGTCTGGTGGCAATGTTTGGGTTTGATTTCGTGACCCTGATTGCCTGATTCCCCCTGTGAGATCTGGCAACAGGGTTGCAGTTGTCTTCTTATTTCACATCAAGGTTTTCAATTGTGGCAAATCCCTGATAAAGCCACTGAAACACACATCTGCTGTGGCTGATGTGAAATTAACTTCAGAACTACAGACATGCTGGGAACGCTCCCAGTGGTATAAATGTCAACAACACTGGAGTTCACAGCACCGTGACGCGACATCCCGGTGGATGTGATGCAGTCAAGATAATCAGGCCATGGTATCCTCCTAGACCTCGCCCCTTAATGATTCATCACCCCCACCACTGTCACAGCGGTAATGGCCTCTGCATTAAGTGGAGGTTTGGCTTTTTGTTTCACTATCAGACTCGTGGCCTTGTGTGATGTGGATTTTTTTTTCTTCTTCTTCTTTTTACTTAAAAGATCTGACTTTGATGGTGAAAAGAACATTGACGAAAGGAAACCTAATTCATGTTTGAGTCTGTCACAGACTGAGAAGAAAAAGAATGAAAGAAAAGCCAATGGTAAGAGTCTATGGCATAAATATCAAACAAAACATCCAGACAGAGTGATATAAATGAAAAGGGACAAGAGCTGGTGATGTAACAGATAACCGCTTACTTTTTTATGTGTGGTACAAAAAAAAAATACTTCTTTTTACTGCAGACACTGAGTTATTACTTTGAGAAACACACATTGGATTATAACTACACTCAGGACCAGGGCGGTTCATAGCCTCTTGGACCATAAGTCCTTGGTATTTTAAGTGCGAGTCACCGATGTCAAATCCGAGTCAACTTCTAAAGCTAGCTCCCAGTGCTCCAATTACAGCAACACAGAAATGCAAATGTGACATTTATCAAAGAAAACACACATGTCGCTGTTTCAAAGACCGCATTTACTACATGGTTGGAGTTTCCATAGAATTAAACGCCCACACAGAAGCAGCGCATACGCCACGGGGACTGTGAACACGTTCATACCCGTTGAATAAATACAGACATAACAATGCGTTTACTCGAACCTTTCTCAGTTTCTAGCAACACTGATGAACACACCCCAGCCTAGTAGGGGGCAGCAGTGCAGAGTTCATTTCACAGCCAGAAGATGGCGCACTGGGTGGTGCACGTGATGTCAGCTCCAGTTTGATTAACAGGTTTTGGACCAATTATGTTCAATCAAACTTCTCAGACATTACAAAGGACGAATTCTGACTCATGAGACACAGTGTCATGTGGATGCCCGTCATAAAAATACTGAGATCGCATTTTCTAAATTTCCTAAAGCTACAACATGACAGCCCTTATCACTTCTCTAACCAGTCATCTCCGTTCATACCACTGTCCTCAGCCATGTGCAAGTCCCTCCATCTGTCTCATAGGCGATGACACTTCTGGTACCGTAAACACACAGAGCCGACCAGTGAAACTAATTCTTTTTGCTCAAGTTTGTTTTTGTTCTCCGGGCAAAATTCAATAAAAGACGACTCAGTCATGAAGGCGAAGGAGTTTATTTCACCCAGTTGAGTGCTTAAAACGCCTCTTCACTCTTACAGAGATTTTTCAATTTCAAGCAAGGTATGCCACAAGGCCAAACTTGTAATTAGCTTGGGGAAACAGTGCTGGATGTGTTTGATTTGGTCTGATTAAACCATGTTTATGTGGCCATTTTATTTGATAATTTTAGAGTTTTGATCCACTGATCTGAGAAAACTATTCTCATTTTAAAAAGCTTCCAGGGCAAACCTCTGTCAACATCGATCAACCGCCCTCTGCCATTTACCACCACTGTCTCTCTAACATCCTCCTGCTATCAACCACTTGTCTGCTCACTGACCCGGTCGTTTCCTATCCTTATCTTTAGCATGCTAATTGCCTGGCTTATTTGTTTTGCTCTGCACAGGCGCCCACACTACCATGCAATCAATCAAGTCAACACACGGCTCTAATTTGTCAAATCCTTCCTCAACATCACCCCTAGAATGAGCTGTGCACCTTTGGGTTGTCAAAGAGAGAAAAATGTATCAACACTATGACAAAGCACTAACTGCAGACAACTGTGTTACTGCACTTCAATGTCTGCTTTGAGCTTCTTTGACTGAGATGATGGTTCAATCAGAGGGGCAGCACGATGGAAGAGTGGGTAGAGCTCTTGCAGGGTCCGCATGAATAACACTGGTAAAAACTAGGAGAGAGAATCTCTGGGTTCCTCAAGATTAGGGATGTAATGATGCATCAAAAAGCTGTTAAAAAATCTATGCAAATGTGACAATGTACATTATTTGAAATTAAGAATTGATCGCCTGGCGCTTTGGCCCAGAGGCAATGTCTCTGTCATTGGTGTGGAACTCCAGGGTTCACCTCCTGGGCAAGTTCAAATCCCGGTTAGGGCAGTTGGTACCTTCCAGTGGACTCACCAACCACAGGAAGGTTCAGGGGGGGTTGGTACGGTGCAGTGTGATTTGGGTGGCGACTGCTGCCCCCGTGACCCGGTAATGGATAAGCGGATGAAAATGGATGGATGGATGGATGGAAGAATTGATTGCATATCCAGGCGTAAAAAGAGCAGGCACAAAAAGTCGTTTGTCATAACATGAGACTACATACTCCCGTACAGTAGGCGGCGGTATGTGCCTAGAAATGTTTGTTTTGACTTGCTATTAAACTCAGCTCATCTGTTCCACACACCTCCACTCCAGATTAATCTCTGTTAATCGCTATCATGAATATTGCTGACCTGAGCTCTTCGCTGACCTTGCGGTTGATGAGGCATCACATGGCCCAAAGCCGATGAAAGGAAAAGGCAATTAATTACGAAGTTGGTTGCTGTTAATCTTCCATAATATCAGACTCTTTATTAATCAGACACTTCAATAATTTACCTTGACTTCAGCCACGTCTTAAATCAATTAGTTTAGGGCTGACAATGGAAACAGATAAATTAAAGATCTGATTATAACGAATGAAAAATGTATGGATGGTAGGAAGGATGAATGGATGGAGGACTGTAGAACGGATGCATTCTGAGTAGCAAATAAGAGACACATTATCTACCCCTTAGTCCTTTGCAGGAATGAGGTTGAGGGCAGTTACACCATGGACAGTTCACTAGAAGGAAGAAAAAGATAACATTAAAAAAAAAATAAAGGTGAATCACTTTGTTGCTATAGAGCCCACTGTCTGAATGAAAAGCAAAGGACTTCATAAATGATGGTATCCTCTCTGCTGTAATTGCTTCTTTTACATCAACCTGGGCTCCGGCAGGTCAGCCTGTGCAGACACTGCAACCTCCTATACTGAGTCCATTTGACATAAGTCTCCAGTCGACATCAGCTGTTGTTCCTGCTCGGAGATGTGATATTGATTTCCCCTGTTCTTCTTCCACTGAGAACATACAGCTTTAATCTAATTGGTGCGCTGGAACTTTGAAGGAGTGATATCTACTGAGACGTGTGTTCTGTATTATCGCTACCTTCACACTTTGATTCACACTGACCCAGTGTCAGCTGCCTACACTGCTGACAAAGCAGCTTTTATCACTCAGGGTGGGGGGGTGGAGGGGTGACAATGTCACCAGGGAAGTTTAAAGCTGAAGGAAAAGAAAATACATTAAAGATAACTGCTGCTCTATATTTGACCTCCCCTTCCCTCGGCCTCCCCCATCATCCCACTCATTGTTAAACGCTTCTTCATTTTTTGCCTCTCATGGTCTCTACTTATAGAGAGCTTTTTTAGTGCTGACATCCACTCAAAGGTTTTGCTATTAACCTACTACCGGCAGAGCCGCCAGGAGGCCGACATGTAAACTATTAAGTCTGGATCCCACGAGCCTCCAGTTGGGTGACAACTGCACTTTTTGCTAAACTACCGTGCCCCACTAACCCATTACCATTACACACATGCATGTAGTGAGAACCGCATCGTAAAAAAAAAAAAAGATTTGAGCAAAAATGGCCGATTGTCTCAATATGCAGCCCAACGATGGGCTGGCCAACTGTCTAAGATGTGACCCATTGTGCCAAAGACTCCAGTCCTTTCCCCACATGTGCATACAGTATTTTTTCAAAACCAAGGTCTAACCCAAATACCGTGATATATTCTTTTTGTTTTTATGGTTTAAAATATCTGGAACAAACATCCAGTGAACTGCAGATTTGCTAAAACAAGTACGCTCAATATAAAATAAAATGAATTTCTTTTTGTACCAAGTTTTGGGGATGAAACACTCGCTCAAAGTTAGACGCATAAACTTTCTAATCTCGTAGTACACCGTATTATTTCTGCTCCACTAACTCTGCCTTATTCTTCAATGAAAATGTAGTTAAAAGTTGAACGTCACACTAACACAAATGAATGACAACAACAACAAAAAACCTTTACAGAGCACTGACCAAGTGCATCCAGCCCCGGGACCAGAAAGCTGCATTAAATGCCATATTCCCAGAGGGGCTACTAAATGCAAGACGTATCCTTTTCATCCAAGTGTATTGATAACAGCTACTTTATGTTCTGCTTAGCTTTTCACATTATCCTTAGCCGGGGGATCAAAATTGTAAATAAATAAATTAAAATGACCTATTCAAAGGATGGTGTAACTTCCTGTGGTGAGATGTGAAGTTCACATCTGCCCCCGAGAATAGTCGTGTTAGAGCAGGCGAGTCCCTGTGGAATTACTAACAACATTGATGAGAGGAAAAATGCACATACTTGCGAGCCCTGCCTTCAGATACCTCTGATGGTTATCTGAAGGCATCAGAGGCCTAAACCTACAGAACAGGACTTGAATTTACCTGGGACCAATGAAATCAACATATGGAAAAACATAAAATAATCAGCCAAACAATTGGACTTTGCAGCGCAGTGAAGTATTTTCCTTTATAATTTGCTTTGAGAAGGAAACCGCTAACATGGATACATTATGGATTGCACGTTGCTAGGCTACAGAGTGTGTTGCTTTCATGGTCGATTTCGCTCAGTTCTGCTCCCTGAGGTGCTGGTCAGACACAAGGGCACGATTATCAATAGGCTTACTTCCACCAGGGTTCATCACAGAGCGCCACATTAAATCATTCCATCAGACTCTGTAACTTGTCTCTCTCAGTGTTATCAATGTTTCATTTAGCAAATACACCCTCTGTAACCGTGCGTCTAGACTTGGGTGAATATTTACATACAGGTGGTCCTCCACTTACATTCGAGTTCCAGTCTTATGATGCGACGTAACTCAATGTGCGTCATATGGCAGACTACACTAACACAGTGGGAACATCATAATCTAGGACATCAAATCATCACAAGAGTCTGACTTACACCTGGGAGCCATAATAAAGGGCAAAAAGATCCCAAAAAACAACACAAATGAAAGAAAAGGGAATGTAGCTCAATCCAATATATGTATTGTTACTACACATGCACCTTATTGTTATTGCACCTTAATGTTCGTCGTTCTGTATTGTCTATGTCTGTCAGCGCACGGGAAGGCGAGGAACGTAATTTCGATACCTCTGTATGTTCTGTACATGTGAAGGTATTGACAATAAAGCTGACCTTGACCTTGACCTTGACCTTGTATCTCTGCATTTCTCTAACTCTCACAACTCTGGGCTTGTGTCTGTCCCCAATCAGCCCATAAGCCTTGATTTGATTAAACTGGCTGAATTTTCCACTCACAAATGCTAAATGCACTTCGCACTGTAGTCAAGCCCCAGCTCACGCTAACGCTAAAGTTTCTTCAATGGGTCTCCTGAAGCACTGTTCAGCCGCCCGAGATGTTTGGTTCAATCAAGCCTTCATCTGCAGCTGCTTTTCCTCCCATTGATACGAGTCGGCTGTTCGCTGCCCATTCAGCTGAGCAAAGACCTGTAGCAGCAGTTTGTCTGAAGGTGAAACGTTATCACTCAGCCCAGGTCTTCATCACACTGAATGAGGACAGGAGGATCAATGCACTTACTCCATACTGGATCACTGCATAATGTGCTTCACAGGTGGTTCGTAGAACTCTGAGCCTCTGTGAGCGTCACAGCTACAGTACGTAGGTGTATGTTTGTGCTTTGGAGGTCTGGCGGCTGCAGTATCCTTGAATGTGTACTTAATTCTTTATTCTACTGTGGTCAATATGAAGCTTCGCATCAGGCGTCACGGTCTACAGTACAACGATTGTGGTGTTTCTAGATACTTACAGTAAAAAATACCAGGTCATTTGTGTTCATGAGCTTTGGATTACCTGACACTTAAAAATCTTCAAGAGAAAAAAGCCTATCAAGAAGGACCACAAACAAACCATTCACCAGTTAGCTGTAGATTCCCAACCTTTTTTGTACCAAGAACCGGTTGGCCGCAATCAGCCATTACTGAGGACCGGGAATACGGCTCCATCGTTAAAAATGATCATTACATTTTCAAAGTAAGAGATTTTTTTAGACTTTATTCTGTTAGTATCAGAGTCTGAATAACCTGTTGTTTGGGGTTTTTTAAACATTCCCAGATTATCTTTTAATGAAAAAAGTAAAGAGATATGATTCTTTTTTAATGGAGTGAATTAGTAAAACTGATGTACATTTATAATGTTATACCAAGCAGTCAGACAATTGTGCAGGAGAGCGGGCAGTGAAAGGACATGCCAAAAGTCTTCTTGAAGGCTTACTGAACCTAGCTTTCCTTTCAACCCCAGGCGACCACCCATCTGGACAGGTCAGCAGGAGAAAGATTAAGAGTCCTGGCAGCAGGCCAGAGTTAGCAGACACCTGTTCTCCAGTATCCAACGTAAGCCAGGAGCACATGGTGACACCTCTGTGTCTGTACGGAGGGTGAGGGAGAAGAATGGAAGGGCAGAGAGAAAAGTGGTACGGATGAAAATGATAACAGTCTTTAAACCCTACATAAGTGTACAGTCGGAATGACAGACCGGTTCAGGTTTGTAATGGAGACAAATCAATGATGCAATGGACAGATGAGAGAGAAGACAGATGGTTGGTGACCCAGTGAAAGAGGTGAGAATCGAATGAGTTGGAGACACGTGTAATTTATCATAAATCAATTTATAAAAAGAAAAGAACATTACAGATACCAAAAGCAACAATTGCTCAAGTAATTGTGTTGCTCTAAAGTTAACAATAACCAAAATCTACTGAGGCTTTGTCAAGTTTATAATCAATACCAGCAAAAAAGTGATTACACAGCCAGGTTTCAGCTATTATGAAAACAAAACAACAACAACAGCTTAGAATTTAGGGTGACTTGTCCTGGTGCATTGATTTTTTGGATATGTGTATGTCTCTGTTTGTTAAAAGTGTTTCTCTTTCCAAACCTCCACTGAGAAGTGAAAATCATCTGTGTCATCCAGTCTGTTATGTAAATCAGCTGAGGACGTGACAAGAATTTGGACATTTGGAGACCGTTTTATATTTATTAAGTAACTTAAAAGTTTAAATACAATTTTAATGTCTACAATAACAATATAGATGGTAAACATGTGGAATTCATGTTTAATATTAAATTATCTTTAATAAATTTTCTTATCCTCAACTTTTAAGTCTTTAACATTTCAAGTTTTTTTTTTTTTTTTTTTGTCCGTTGTTTGTTGTGTGTGCGTATGTTTTTCTGGCAGTTCATTTTTCACTCTGAAATATAATGTATATCAGGACACGAGACACGTCATACAAATAGTGTATGCTGCTAAGATCGATGACGGAGGACACCTTGACAGTTAAATAGTTCTCAAAGCATGAGGTCGAACCTTTTTCGGGGAGGAGACGCTGTTAGCAAAGATGTTAATGTGGAGAAATGCCTTCACCCTGAAAAGAAGTTTAACTGCACAGAAACGAAAACAACTTCTAACTTTAGTGTAATCTTAGATTTGAAAATATCATCTAAATTGTACTCAATCTTAGATTTACATAAACAAATATTAACATGGTGGTCGTTACTTCCTATATAGGAAATGTGTAATTACCATGTATCGTATTGGAGGATCAGATAATTATTATTGGTATTGAATATTGTATGGAAAAAAAACATAATGTGCAGCCCTAGTATAATGCTTTGTCTGGAGTGTTTCAAAAAGCAAAGGGTTTCAATACAATCTATGAGTTTAAATATAAATTCCCGCAAACCCAAATTTTGTACTAATTAAAAAAAAAGAAAAAAAAATCTGACAGTTTTCAATAAAATCAGACCAGATAGTTCATCAGTAATTGGTAGAGACTACCAACAGTAATAGGATGAGTGTCATATGCTAACAAGGTATTAACCTGTTACAACAGGGCTGAGTTTAAATAACTGATTAATAAGTGTGTTGATGTTGATTGTGGTGAACAAACACACCCCACACCTTCCACATATGCTTCCCAGCAGCTGCTGCCTCCATCCCTTGGGCTGCGTGTCCTGGAAATGAAACCCTTGATTGGCTCCTAATTGCCAGAATAAAAAAAAAAAAAGGTAACATTTAACCGTCTTCATTTACCCCATTCCCCTTTACCCCCACTACCATCCGCCCCCCCCCCCCCCTAATATTTGTTTGTACTGTCAATGCTGTCTTCTTCTGAGAATGCTGTGCTAACACAATATGTATGCAAAGCAATCCATTAATAGAAATCACTCTGGGATACACATTCGCAAATTATCTGTAACGGTGGCCTCGCTAATCCACACGGAGCGATTTCGCTGTAATTCAGCTCAACTTTATGAAGGTTAAAAACCTCGCCAACACACACTGAGGTAGACACACACACACACAGTGAACATGCAAGGGGTGGAAAAGGAGGTGGAAAAGGAGGTGGAAAAGGAGGGACTGATGCCATCTCACAGTCCGAATAGAATATTGGCTGTCAAGAAACAGACATGCAATCAATCACCAGCAAAGTCACAGCCAACGTGAAGGATACCAGTCCATAAGACAAGACAGCAGTAGATGCTGGTTCGTCATCAGTGTCGTGGCTTAAGATTAATGGAAACGGAGCAACTGGTGTTTTAAAGGGCACAGAATAAAAAATGGTTACGGTCGACAGGGGATAAAAAAAAAAACTAATTTTACTGCATATGTTTGCAGACATAATACAGTATGTACTGGGTGCAGTTTATGGATCGTGCCTTCCATTTTATGTCCTTTTTCTTAGTCCTCTCTTGAGATTTCGACACCGAGTCAAAGCTACGACTCTCAGCGTCCCCTTCGACACATTTCTAAAATGACCATTTTAAAAACTGTGGCCAAAACAAGGAAAATATTAAAAGTGAATTTAATTTGACTTGCAATAACCCAAGAGGGCCGGCACCTAATTTTGAGAACCACCAAGTAAAGCATTAAAAATAGCATTTGCTACCTGTGAATGATAAGTGTTTCTATATTATATGGCTCATATACTCAGTATTGCATCGACCTTTTCAGAGTCTCTCGTAGCCGTGTTAGACACAGATATTCGAATTCTTTTTTTAAAATTTGCAAAAGTAAAAATATTGGCAGCAATCCTCTAAGCAGTGACTCAATGCTGTTTTGTTTTTGTGCAATAACAGTTCAAACACAGTAGTAGGTCAGGATGTCACATTAGAAAATACCACAGTTTACATTTCTAAATCCTAGCAGTTACGTCAGAAAAACATCACAACAACAGATGAGGTGGAACGTGTGCTTTTTAACCATTCATGGCTTCTTTTCCTGGACCTGCAGTGGACTGACTTCACCTCAGCCGACACCAGCAGCAGAATGCTGGGGTTATAAATGCGAGCAGCTCCTTACAGGATTTATCAAGCTTCACAATCTGCTCGCTCCGAACAGAGCCATGCTTCAAATCCTGATTCTGTGCTTGTGGCCCCGATGAAGAACATCATGTAACAGACCATCTCTGCCAATTCCATGGACAGTGTCAGTAAGCACATGTTTGAACTCTCAATTCTAATCCCTCACCCAAAGCCTGTGATTGCAAACCTTGATTTGGAACACTAGTGGCCCACATGATTGACGGCGGCCAGGTGATGGCAGCTGCACCTGCAGCGAGACAAACTAGCTTCTTGATATGGAAGAGTGAAGTCACCAGGTGGGTTTGGATAGCTCCACCGTGTATTATATAAAAGCTCAAAGTCAACTGTATTCATCGAAGTATGGCTTCATCTTTGGGCCACCAATTTTTCTTTTCTTTCTTATTTTTTCCATCTTAATTATTCCATCATTTGAATTAGTCACAAATTAAATAAGGGTCGGAATGTCAAGCAAAATTGAAACCTGATTAACGGTTTAACAGCACATATATATTTATATGTATTTATATGACTGAACAGTCAGACACTTTATTGATCCCCACGGGTTCTGTGACTATTACATTATTCTGCCACTGTAATTAACGGCTCAAAGTTCTAGTTAATGAAAACTGCAACTTAAAATGAGGGCTCCTCCTAATTGAACTGACAGCTGCATTATTACCAGTTGTTTGTAAAGAACAGGCGCCATGTTGGTGATCCTCAGTGTAATTACCAGTGTCTGCCCCGTTGGGATAAGGGATCAATCTTGGGTGACACCTGTGGTGTGTACTTCGTCTTTTATCCTTGGGTATTGGGTTTTTGTGGCAGGGAAAGTTTATCATCATGAATAGAGAGCCTCGTCCATGACCACGGGCCGAGCCGCAGCTCGTCTGCTCCATTTGTAACACAACAACACCTTCAGTGGATCACAGTCATTACCGCTGCCACTCAGATACCAAAGAAAACAGAGTGAATTACAAAAATTTATGAACGCTGCCCTCCAAACACTATGTCATTTAATGGACTTCTAAATGGTTGGGGGAATTCAATTAGGTGAGGAATAGAGTTTTGAAAATGTGGCACTGCGTCTGCAAGTTACTCAGGGGACGTGATTGATGCCAGTCAGTGGCATTTAGCAAACCAGACCCTCGCTCAGATTACCATCTCATTAGCATCAATACTGTGACACACAAAGGAAACCAGCGCCAACGCCTGAAAGCTGTTATGAGTTGAGTAGCCTGGGGGCCATTTTAACGGCAGAGTATTTTTAATTTCATAGTTTGATGGTGACATTTAATAAGTTATGTTAAAAAACTAAAATCAGCTACAACTTTCAATAATGTTGCAAAGACTTTGCAATTTGCTGTACCCCCCACCACCAGTTATAACTGAAGAAGCCTCTTGGATGAGAGGCGAAATGTTTTATTTGAGAAAATTTCACATCCAGTTGCCTAATCAGTTAAAAAGATCCAAAAAAAGATTAATTAATTTTAAAAGAAAACTTGAAACATTTCAGATCAGAAAAAAATGTGTTTTAATTTGTCTTGAAATATTTTGACATACCCTTGGATCCATGTACATCATGTGGACAAAGTGTGCTACTGGTGCAACAATGTGAATTGTTAATGGAATATCAAACAGCTTCTAATCCGAGAAGTGGCTCACGTGGCTCAGCAGCCTGACGGCAAAACAATTGGGGGTGCAACAACAAACACTGTGGGCCTGGTTGGATCAACAACTGCCTGTGTTTATTAAAACACACACATCTATGAAGTTTGAGAGCAATCACGAGCGAGCAGCGATAAGAGGGTCGGTCTCTGTGATTCCCTCTGGCAGCGATGATGCATTTTCATTTCGCTGACATGGTAATTTTTCTCCGATAACAGGGTATTTTGTCGGGGAGACGCTGCAGGCCCCAGTGTGCCCTACTTTCACCTTCTTCTCTTCCTGTGTGCAGTACTGAGTGTTGGAGGGTTTAAATATAGTCGGTCACAGATGTTGGTATGATGACGTAGAACGTATGTAGATGGGATACCCTTCACTGAGTCATCAAAGAGCATCTGTTCTCTGTTTCAAAAGTTTATTCACACAGGGACGGGGACAAGCAGCCTCAGTGGGACACACAGATGCTGGAGACATGGGTGTGACAATCACAGGAAAAGGGGTCCTCCACTTATGGTGGGATTCATTTCCTATGAATGGTGAGATATGGTAACATGTTATGTCACTGACCTATGCCTTTTGAACTCGCACGCCAAAACCTCAAATTCTAACAATCACCAGAAAGTCAGCCCGCAACCAGAACGAGTGACTCTCATTTAATTCGTGTTTTTATTCTGGAATTTACCTTACATTTTTGATGTCACATAGAACTCTCAAACACGTTCCTCATTTATGGACAGCTGTGCAATTTTGATTATGTCACTTAATGATTTTGTTGTCTGAGAAGTCGATCTGAAAAACTCAGAAGTCATTAAGGCCCTCGCTGGCTGGTAATCAGTCCAAATTACCCAATCACGTCAAGGCTCTTGCTACACATACTTGCAGATTCAGTGTCCTTACACCTTACACACTAATGGATTTTCGTGCCCACTTGTCATTCTGTCCCTAACCAGTGCAGCCTGGTGTAGACTGGGCCCAACGAGGAATAATGGGTAAAATCTGGCACAAAATCCTGTAGTGTCTCCTCAGGTTTGGTGGGTTTTTTTTTTTCTCAATCTCGTCTGTCTGCAGGCAACAGTCTGTATGTCTTCATTAAGGTGTTAGCCTTTGTAAATCTAGCCGTTCCAGGTGGAGTTCTCCACCTGCTTCATACGTTTACTCACACAATGATAAAAATACACTGATAGCCTGATACAAAGTGAGTCCTAGAAAACAGAGTCCAGCTTTTTGGGTCCCAACTTAAATCACTGGACGACTGAAAGAACATTTCTTTAAGGGACACTACTACAAATCTTGGTTTTAATCGGGGATGATAGATGAACCTTGTAGGACTTGTATCAAAAGGCTTAGGCAGGACCTGGTTTGACTAATATTAATTGTCGGTAGCAGATCTAGGTCTGTTTCAGAGGCTTGCAAAGGTCCAAAAAAAGCATCAGTGCAGGACTCGGGTCCCAGGAGTTTTACGGTTTGGTCACTGTCCAAAAGATGCAGCAGCAACGAGGATGGAGTGAGAAAGGTAAGAAGCTACAAATGTTGCCGCTTATCAGATGTTACTAGTGAAAACAAATCTCTGCAGCGGTGGAAGAACCGCCGTCAGACAAGTGACACAAATGCAATAAAAAATAAAATAAATAAATAATAATAATTTATCTGTGTATTGGTTGAATGTGTATGTGATTCTCAGAGCCGGCTTTTGGCCAATGTCAAGCAGGCGGCGGCCTAGGGCGCCATCTGCTGGAAGGGGTGATGCTGCTGACCTCTACATTAAAATAAATAAATAAATAAATAAACAGTGACAATTTTGTGGTCCCAGCTGGAGCCGTCTCTTCACGCAGCACAGGTTTGTCAGAAAACCACACAGGGATGCCTTGATGCGGTTGACGGGTCATTTATGAACTGTCAAAGACTGTGTTCTTAAAACTGAGAAGTCGAGTCAGGAGGAAAATTAATCCGGGAAAAAAAAGTTGGGTCACAGTACCGTGCTTCATCAGTGCCATAAATACTCGTCCTTAAAGGCCTTAATACTGCAGTGTTTGTTCAACTCTAAAGTTTGGATGTTTGCTCTACAAATACAAAACCTCACAACTTTTCCGACACCACAAATAAAACCGAGGACGTTACAGAATGATAGAGTGATTCCTTTAGTCCACAGCTGTGTGACTGAAATGGCCGCGCTGTTTTATAAAGAAAAGTGGATAAAAATATACTTTTATATACAGCGATGATTCCATTACTTTGGCTGTCAGGACCGCACCAAGCAGCAGCAAATTTTATGGACGTGATAAGATACAGCTGTCGTCCATGAAAAACTAAAAATATGTTCCAAGGATTCACTGGAAGTTAACAAACATAGGAACAACTAACTGTACCAAAATAGACCAGAGGAACCTGGAGATCAGGATGACAGGGACTGATTACATATATACATATATGTATATATTGACATAGGTTTAAATTAATTTAATTAATTTTCAAATTGCAAGAAGGTAGAACATTCTGTTAAAACATGAAGTTCAGGGTGTTAATTCATATTTAAACAGTTTAAAAGGGAAGCTTAATCAGAACAAATCATGCAAAAAAGTAATCAGCCGTGCCAGACAACATAATTCAGTCCCAGAAAATGCCAGAAGAGCTGTACAGTTGACCTGTCACTTCCAGTTGGCAGCGTAATCCACACAGTCCACTTCACTGATGATTGCTGTCCAGTTATTATTGGTCTCATTCTGGGCTGTAGTTATTTTCTCTCTCCTTATTCTGTTGTCCTTCTTTTTACTTCTTATTTAATACTAATTTATGGGGACATACAGTATTATGTCAAATTGACCTTTTGCGACTTGGTACACAATTACAAGTTTGGAACAGGAATTGTTTTTTAAAGCAAATACCGATCAGACTCTGCCATTTATCAACAGCCAAAGCTCCCATTAAAGGAGGTGGGTGGAGCACAGGGTGGCTCATCACCATCAACATCAGAATAATGTTGATAAAACAGTGATTTTTTTGCCTTAATCTTCAGTCCTGTTTTGGTTCTTTCCCTGTGTTTTTGGCATGTTTTTATCTACATGTTACATTTCTTTTTTATAATAAGACACATAACTTTAACAAAAACAAACTCTTTATTGCTGGGAGACTAAAAAGGCACGAGCTAATGACTGAATCAGAAGATCAAGAGTGCTGCGTAATAAGGTGGAGAAACAGGGTTTTCCTGAAGAAAAGCTACTCTAACCAGGTTTGGTTCCCAAACTCGGTTACCATAGTAACTGAGACCCTGACCTTATTTGCCTCTCTTCCAACTACCTTATATTCTCACTTTTTCACAGGTTGAATTGACGTCCACCTCAGAAACATAGGTGTTGAAAATGGACAAATACAAAAGAGTAAAATAAAAAAATATCAGCAAGGTTGGAGACCTCTACAAAACAAGACAGGAGAACGACAAGACGCCACAAACGAGGGGAGGCAAACACTAACAAGACTAACAACAAAACGAGACGACTGAGTGAGGAAACTAGTGCAAAAGGAAGTAAGAACTCATCCAGTGTAATGGGAAGGTAACAAAAAGTCTCCCTAAACACCACATTGGCAGTGATGACATTTTTATTTGAACCGATATTAAAAGAGACTCATCAGTGGCAATGAGGCTTATGAAGACAAATGTGCCTTCACTGTCTGATCTCACCCGTGTTTGGGGCGAAGCAGGAGTTAAAAAGACTTGGGTGAGAGAGACAATCACTGTGGAGGCAGAAACAGGTGGGTGATTGGAAAAGCAAATAACGTTCCATAACGACCAAAACCAGAGTTTTGATTGTAATGGTATGTTCGGGTGATTTAAAAATATTTTTTATATATTTTATATGTTTCATTGTTATAGCCCAGTTTCATAAAACACACTTTCCCTCTAACTGGTAAAAATATGGAGAAAACATTTAGTCGTTAATATTATATTAGATACATTATATTAAAATATATTATTATATTTACATTCATATTTGAAAGTGTGGAATGTAATGTGTTTAAAAGATGTTATAGAAAACTCAATTAAATCACATACTGAGGTCCATTCAGGCAGCAGTAGGGAAAAACATAAAAATAAAATAAATACACATTAAAAAATAAAACAAATCTCATGCAGATCCAGACTCAGAGAGTGGAGTCATCTGTATAGGTAGAAATAATAGAGTAAAACGGGGGAGAAGAGAGAACAGACGCAGAATTCAAGCACGGCCGTAGAAAACAACTTCGACAGTGTCGCTATGATGTAAAATAGTCACTATACCAATATAGAGTTTACTGATAATATATAACATAAAAATAATATACAACAGCAGCATTGTGGACTGTTCGGTGGTGCTCATTTTTAATATCTGCAATTTCCATCGTACACATTGTATCATTTAAATTACATCAAAAAGTCGTTCAACGATGTTTGGAGCTAAGACACTACCTCTGCTGCTGATCCGTTTGTTCTGGTTCTTTTTCCTGAGCTGGTAAATGTGACCTGATGAGCCGTGTGCTGCTGCAGCCAGTAGACGCTTCCGTCACTGTAAACCATCTCCAACCTTTACAAAGGCAACGGTGCATATCGGGCAGATCAGGGGAGGTCATGTGATCACAGTACAGCTGCTCCATCACAGACAGACTTTCTTGTCTTTTCTATTTTATTAAACTCATGAAGGTTGGACAACAACAATAAAGAAAAAAAAAATCGACAGATTATTGCTGCTGAAATAACTGTTATGTTTCAGTTCTTTGCAAATAAATTCTGCACTCCCCCTCCCAACACTTCCCACGTCCTTCCTCAGTTCATGAAAATGTCTCCTTTATTACTTTGCCATTCAGGCAAATGCAGTTACTGTTTTTTTTTTCCCTCATGCTGCCACAATTGGAATGGTTTCCTTAATAATCATCTGTATTTCTTCGGAGGAAAATTCCACATCAAAGATCTCGGATCATTGGTGTCAGCCTTTTTCCCAGCCTCGACTCGTCTCCCCCGGAGGTAAACAGAAATGACAAAAGAGCATGGTAGTCTGGAGGAGGGTGGATGGGAACAGCTGTCCAGGGACTTTGAACTCCATCTATAATTCAAAGGTGGTATAATAAGATAAGCTTTCCCTTTTGTCATGTTCTTTAAGTGTGATGAAAGCCACCCCGCTTACAGTCCAAACTGCACGGTACATGTACTGTACAGTACTTTATTTCCCCGCTTGTAAACAGACCTCAGTTCAGTTACTCCATTTTATACTGACAGGCCTGTGTGTATTTGTATTAGGAATCAATAATTCATGCAAGTGATTTTTGGAAAATAATGTAACATGAGTTTATTTCCTAACACAGGTTAAAGTAAAAAAGAACTTCTAAACCATAAAAATGTATTTCGAATCTCCCTAGAAATTATTACTTCAACTCAAGAGCTTTGTGTTTTTAAAACACAACAGTACACCTACAAAACTGCCAATATACTTCAGTACTTCAATAGTAAATTATAAATCAGTGCATTTTTTATCCTGTGGCACAAAATTAAAGAAATACTAAAATTGGAATTCATGTGTCCTGACGCTTTGTTTACAGGAGCTCTGTACCCCCTGGGAGGTCCTATCCTTTACTTTGGAAACTGTTTACCATTAGCAGGAAGACTATGGTGTTCTGTGTTGACTTCTTGGATTCACTCACACCCTTCCCTAAAATCTTGACAAGGACTACATAGTAGAATAAATGTACTTTTACTAAATTAATAGAAGCAAAAACACTTCCGTTTTAGTATTCAATTAATAGAATTGATTGAAAAGTGCTGACTAAGGGAACGAAACAGCCTGTCCCTTTTCGAGGGGTCAACAAAGATGATTCTGTAGTATCTGAATACTTGATCTGATATTCAGGATTGGTACCACTCCGATATTGGTTAAACGTTTAGGATCGAACATCAATATAATAAACTATAGCCAGTCCATCCGATACCTAAGAACAAATACTGAACTTTGCGCAACATGCCGTAAAGATGTAAACTATTGCCTCAGCAACAGCAGCCCGGGATGCTGGAGGAGAAAAGAAGGTATCGGATTGATATCGCCCGATACTCCAAGTTGTAATATCGGACATGAAAAAGTTGTACGAAGCCATCACTAGTGTTTATGCCTGATGACCAAAATGATCCAACGAAGCTTGGGATATGAAAACAGGACAGGCACTCCGACTTAAAGCACCTGGGAAAAACCCACGACCACATGTGGAGAACATGTCAACTCAATAGAGAAAGTTTTATACGGGGATCTTACTGTAAGGCATGTGTACTGACCACTAAACCACTGTGTAGCCCACCTAAGGAAATTCTGCTTATTATTATTCAGCAAAGAAGGGGCCACATTTATTAGGTATTTATATTATTCAGGCCACCGACTGCTGCTCAGTGGTTGTTCATCTGCAACCCTGACTCCTGGTGCGTTGCCACAGCCAAACAGCCAGTGTCATGAATCTTTTATAAAGGTATAAAAAGGTCGATGAGCGAAGTCTCTAAAACCTGTTCCATGATGTATACAGTAAACCCATGGCATGTCACCGACATTAAAAAATAAGGTACAAAGAAACCAAAACAAATCCCTCTTATAAAGATTAGGCCGTAAATAGCTAAAATATTAGCAGTGTTCGTAGATGAAAATATTCAAACACTCGAACAGAAAATCCTGCATCAATATGAAGTCAGCTCAGGCTATTTACATTTGACTCTAATGTCAGGCTTGCTTCCTGTCTGGTATGCTAATATGGGATTTAAGACTTATGAAAGTTGACCTTTTTTTGACCTTAAGGGGCATGGGGGTTATTCCACCATGGCCTTTTTGGATAGAAAGGGGACAGACATCAAGTTCTGTAATTTCAGTACAACTCCTTTGACAAAAAGAACTGCACTGGGTAAAGGCTATTTAAATAGCATCATGTGGCCTGTATTGGAGTATTAGAAGGGTTGAAATGCAGAGGTTAATCCAAAAGGAATTACAGAGACACAGTGACCCATGTCTGGATATATGAAGTATTTCAAGATGGGATCTAGTATATAGAAAATGGGGGTCATGTTTGTCAGATTAAATTAGTATATCATTAAACCTGTGTGCCCTGACCAAAAAAAAAAATTATTGATTGAACGCATCATTGCTAGGATATTGAGGTAGCGACAGCAGGTGGCTGTGCCGATGTCTTTGATTAAAAACATGAATGATCTGGTCACTAATGGTGACTGTGGAGAAAAAACAAATACGCCTGCATTTCTAAAAAGAAGTTAGGTTATAGTATGAGCTATGGTTGTAGGGTTGATACCATATTTTTCACATACGAAACGAAAAGTATGAGTATTTTCACTTGTGTACTTAGAAATACTAGGTACCGGTAAAATACAGATATTTTAGGTTGGGTTTTAGTAATTATAAGAGTCCTTGACTTCTACTATGCCACAAAACAGGGGTGTCAAACATACGGCCCGTGGGCCAAACCCGGCCGGTATTCAATCCCAGCAGATATGACGTAATCTGCTGGAATTGAACGTAATCTGGATCCCAAATGAGGAGTTTGCGCATATTATTCTTAATGTGCATGTTCCCTTTTCGACCCTGGAAGAAAGCTGGAGTTCTTGGAGAGAACATTGCCACCTTGTGGCTCCATACCCACAGATCAAACACAAGAAGTTAGAATCACCAATGCATCAGTGGCTGTAAACACTACTCACTACTATTATTTTTACATTAACTTCCACCCACTGGAATAATACACTGGATACGTGGTACAAGTACTTCTGTGTGAATGCCATGTTCCCTCGACCCTGAAATGAGTCTTTTCACAGTAGATGCTCCTCTATCTTTTAGAGCTTTGGCTGACTGAATGACATGTAGACAGAAGGATAATGAAAGCACAGATACCAGGCTTCAGTTTTGCTTCAACAAAGTCTAGTCCTGCTTGGTGCGTGAAAATCATTATGAACTCTTATCCATGCTCCAATTCTCCCTTTATTTTTGCAAATTTGGGGATTTACCACCCTTAACATGGCTCTCCCATCTGGTGTTCGCATGACTCACCAACCTCAACCACATGCACGCTGTACAATTTTTCATTAGCCCGTACTTGCCTCACACATAAAAGGGGGAAAAAAAAGAACCAGACTCTCTTCCATGAACGGCTGTAAAATGTGATATTTAACAAAAGCAGAACAATCGTATTAGTCAGGCGTCTGTGGTCGCAGCGTCGGAACAAGTTGGTCAGCTGTGTTAGCCCCTAATAGTCCACCAGCAGCTAACTGTAGGAGGAGACGGGAAATAGACATGCAGTTTCCCAGGAGCATCGCAGTGACAGACTAATTAGGGCGCATGGCTAAGAATTGCATAATAATTGTAACTGTCCTGGCCCAGTTACCCGCTGTGGCCCAGTCTGGTCCCTGCTGATCATCTGGAGTAGACAGACTGCAGACAGACTCCAGTCTCGGCATCAAACATCCGGCATACTAACACATATGGGTATGTGAAACTACTGATAATGGGTTCATACTGATGTGTTGAAAGTAAGTTGGATTAATCAATATTATTCACAACCAACATTAATCACGATTAATCAACTTTCTAATTTGACCCTCAAAACAAAATTCTTTATATTGCTGAAAGACAGACAAAAAACAGCAGGTATCAGCATCCAAATGATGAGATAATTAATACGGAACAACATTTTGCGGAAAAAATTATGTTAAGCTAAAAATAAGCTTCGTAGAGTTTGTGGATTCGAATCATTACTGTTCATCTTGACAGTGGCTTGCAGAGTTGTGTCAAGAGTTTCTTCCTAAACTTCAGTGAAGCCATTGTCCTCAACATTATTAATCAGTCTACAGGGCCAGACAATCCATTTGACAGTTGAGTCAGTCAACATGTCAGTCGTAGATTGACTGACTGTTCTGATCTCAGTGAAGCTGGTCTGACGCAAGCTGGGCATCAGACTACAAATGCATGCTGGGCATTGAGAGGGTATTCAGGTAAACGTTACTGCTTTTCCACAGCGTGTATAAATACCAACATTTGTATCAATGATAAGTAGATGGGCAGTGGAATTCAGTTAGGGGTTGAAAATTGATAATGGTTTTTATCTGAATAATCTTTACAGATAAAATAAGATAAACCTGCAGTAACTTCCCCTGGACTAGGTAAATCATCCAAAAGGAAAGTCAGTTTGCTCAACTGAAATGGCCTTAGAACTCAAGGACATTTAAAAATAACACAATTTTACCTAAGGGCTGGTGTTGTGGCAAGTTTTGACATCAAGTGGCATTTTCCAACAAGTCTGGCATTATACCATAAAATAACAACTACCCTGGGACCAGACCAGGCCGTGCTTTCTGATTCAAGTATAAAAATGACTGCATTCCCTAAATGGTAAACTTTTGCTTGAAAGTAGAAAGAACTTTTACCATAAGCAGAAGCCAACAGCCAACTTATTTTTTTTTAGATTATTTGTATGATAACATTTAAGTAGAAACAGACCCTTCCTTAAAAAATAACCCGCTTTGATAAATACCGAGCTTGAGGTTCAGCCGAGGAGCCCTATGGTACTGCAGTTTGATCGCTGTCTTCACATTTTTTGATGAATAACACAGTGGACATGCTTGACACCTGGTCAGCAGTGTCACAGCAGGGAGGAGGTTGTGTGTGATTTGGAGCCCAGTGCAGCAGTGCAGTCACTTCAACAGAATCCTAAAGGATTTTTAATATTTATCCCGAGTCTCCCTTTGGGCAGAGGTAATAAAACCTAAAGGTGGTAGTAAAAAATATAAAGGCATCGTTTCAAATGTACAATCCAGTTCGTCCAACATCTTGGATACCTAATATTCATAAACTAATACTGCAGTAATGAGGAGGCAAAAATACCTTGGGTTCAGTCCTGGGACGTGATAGCTACTAGAATTCTACAGAGAAGGAATTCTCTGATGGAAATACGGGAGAAAAAATCCTAGGCTTTAATGAAGGATTTTGTAAATTTTACATAAGACATTAAAAACTAGATTTAATGTGAGGTAGATTTATTGTTTTTAATTTAATTTGAACTTTGGGGTTTTGTGCACGTCCACAGACATACAGTAACTGTGAGAACAAGAATGTTTGGTCTTTACTGCAGTATCTTACCACTATATATAAAGTACAAGCGTACTCTGCCCAGTGTGTCTCTTTACTTTTAGTAGCCTACTGCTTACCTTTTCTCATTTGCAGTTGTTTTCAGTGTCTCATTATGTAGTATTACAGTACTAAACACAGAACGTTCCAGGTACCTCTGTTTTAAATTGGATATGGGAATAATCCCACGCAAAAGTTACAGGAGTGCGGTTTTCTCCAGGTCTCAAAACAAACAATGTTACAGTTCAGTAGTATTCAGTAGTAGTATTCGCCATTAAACAAGATCAGAAATTGTATTTGACATGCTTAATGTTTTCAGGCTACTCAGAGCCTGAGGGCTGCTTTGTTTACATGCGTCTATATTTTAAAAATGTATTATTATGTATTTTATTTTAAGAACACTATTCAAAGTGGATTTGCAACAGAGTGCAAATAAAAAAGAAAAGAAAATCTCTGTTGGCTGCATTCACTTGCACTGTTATACTTCTGGCACATTCTGGCATTCACAATAACCCTTCTCTGTGTGAGTCCATTCACTGGAAATGTCAGGGCGTTCAAACCTTTCATAAAGATTTTTGCACTGCTTTCGGGTCTCCTCTTGTCTTCTCTTCAGGCCACACTACAGCCGACCAATCAGGTTTTCCTCTTGCTCTTTTTTTTTTCTCTCTTGCTCTCTCTCTAGCTCTGTCTCCCTGAGAAATGGCTTTGCCAGATGAATGACCGCTTTTCCTGTCAGGCAAAGGGCAAGGTTACCAATAATGTATCCAGGAATGACACGGCGGAGTATAACTCATGTGCAGTATGAATACAATTGGACAGAAATTACATCAAAATGACTCAAAACATTTCTTTCACTTCAATAAGATGAGACGTAAGCGTCTTTATCTGTCCACTTAGAGACATTTGCGTATTCAGCGCTAAGACATTAGCATCTCCAGGTGTTTTTCATATCTAAACAAATCTTACAGCAAGTCCTGATTCTGTCTTTCACCCCATGTTAGAATTCCTCCAAACTGCTGACGTTTTGTTGCCCTTCATTATGACTCCCAGGTGTAAGGCAGGCTCTACCCACGTTTTTATGCCCTAGATCATACGTGTCAAACTCAAGGCCCGGGGGCCAAATGCGGCCCGCCAAGCCGTTTCGTGTGGCCCACGGGAGTTTTAAAAAGCATTTAGTAAAGTCCATGCAGCAGAGTTAGTATCCTGAGAAATTAAAAGGTTTTATAATAATCAACTGCAGAAAGATGTATGGAGTAGTTACATCTATACCAGCGGTCCCCAACTTTTGTTGTTACAAGGACTGGTCAGCCAGTACCACCCATTAGTACAGACCTGTACCAAGTTGCTGAGCATTGAAGCATTGAAAATTTAATGATCTTCAGAATAAAACATCTTTTAGACTCTATTCTGTTTTTATCAGAGTCTGAATGACTTTTATTTTTTAAAATATTGCCAGATTATCTTATAAACAAAGAAAGTAAATGGATATAAGTGGATTTTTTTTGAATGAAGTAAATCAGTAAAAATTAAATGGCCCAGTATCAAATGACCTATGGACTGGTACTGGTCCGCGGACCAGGGGTTGGGGACCCCTGATCTATACAGTCTTCCATTAACAACCGGCCCTTCAAGGGGAACTGTATTGCTGATGTGGCCCCCGGTGAAAATGAGTTTGACACCACTGCCCTAGATTATGATGTTACCACTGTGTTAGCGTAGATGAACTGAACTTTGACGTGAATCAAGATCACACACTGACTACAAAAACTGCAAGGGGGAAAAAATACTTTTTAACCAAGAGTAATGTCCAGATTGTGTGTGCAGTCATCATCTTCAGCCAAGAGTAAACAATACACAGTTGTCAGACAAGCTGACAAAATGGTTACTGTCCAGTAACAGAAACAACACCAACAGTAGTGTTACATGTGGAATAGTGTTTACGCTGAGATGAAGTTGAACGACGATAAATAACAAGTGAAAAACAACAAAACCTTTCAAATATGACATAAAAGTAGCAAACGTATACCACAAGCGGTGGGGGGTGTTACTTTCTCAACAGGGTGGCCATATGCCCTCCAGAGGTTATTAACAATTTAGAAAAGGGGAAAGAAAAACTCTCATTTTTGCACAAAGTCCTATTCATATTTTTCTTCCTTGCTTTTCACAAGTCAGATTTTTTTATTCCTTGAGAAATGCTGTGGATTTTCGCCCCAGGGCTTCGAGAAATGCTTTAATGAAACAATCTGAGACTGCAACATCACTCTTTGGTGTGGAAGAACAGGAGGTGAGGAGTGGGAGGTCCACTGTTTTTCTGCAGGGAATCAAAGGACTGACAGGAAACTGGGACAAATAAGGAACTGGTTTACATTCACCACTCTGTCACAGTTTGATGAGGATGTGGAGGTTTTATTGCATTTGTTGTGGATGATACAGATACAACATAATTATTATTATTTTAATTAACATGACTTTGACACCACCCACAATCGCACTGGAGCCAATTCCAGCATTCACCATGTGAGGTCAGGCTTACAACCTGAACAATTCACCACTCCATCATCTGGTCATGTGAAGATTCACAACCATTTAAAACAATCAACAATAAACAATAGTCCTATGTTCAACAGGGAGCACTGCAGGAAAGGTTTGGAAACCGTTGTGTTTTTAGAAATGTTAGAATTATGGACAACTAGTTCACAAAGATGCTCTTTTTTTAAAATTAAAATCTAAGTTGGAAAATGAATCCCAATGCTAGCCAGGGTTACAAAGCGAAATAACCTCCTGCTCATACAAGAACAACTCACTATAGATTTAGCATTCTAAAAATGCTTTAGAATAATAGGACCTCATGTTGAATCACAGCATAGCAGGAGGCTCAATCAGTCTGACACTGTTAATATCATAACGCAAATCATAATGCAGACGGTGCAGAAGCACGACGTGACTCCTGAAATCTGTCTAAAAACAAATCAGGGCGTAGGCTAACAGTCTGGCTGTGCATATCAAATGAAACAAGATGGGACTGTGTGACGTGATGTGGCAGCTCTGCACTGGAACTTCAATCTGATAAGTCCATACTATGAGGGTGAGAAAAATATGGTATATATATATATGTATATATATATATGTGTGTATATAAATATATATATAATATATATATAAATATAAATACAATTGTGTAGCATTGAATATCAATTTCTATATTTTGAAAATTTAACATTATTTCTTTTTTTTAAATAAAAATGTAGTAAAGTGAAATAGTGTTCTAAACCAGTGGTTCTCCAACTTTTTCTACTCTGTACCACCTGAGAAAACATTGATCTCTCTGAGTACCACCATGATGACCATATAGCATATAGCATATAGCAGTGTAGTCCTTCACTGTTAGCTTCCACCGCAGGAGAGATGCTTAGAAATGTTTAGAAAGATGTTTATGTTTAAATGTTGTATTGATTGTATATGGTATGTTTCAGATTTAAATGTAAATGTGAAAATATTCATTTTCCCCACGTACCACTAGAGAGAGTACCATCAGTGGCTCGTGTACCACTGATGGTACACGTACCACAGTTTGAGAACCATTGTTCTAAACCAATAGATATGAATGTGCCTATATGGGGTGGTGTTATCTACCAGAGGGGACACTGCAGAAAATTGTTTTTTTTTTCATGCATTTTTGTCAAGACCAAGGATCGACACCAACTTGTCGGACCGGAGAGTGGATCGTAGTCTTTGGATTGAAGGTTAATTGCTGCCCCAAGTGAGGGAGTATCTCAAGTTTTTGTGAGAGGAAATGAGGGTAGAATGGAGACGGTGACTGACAGGTGGATCAGTGCTGCATCAGCAGTAATGTGGGCAGAGTCGACTTTTGTGATAAAAAAGAAGACGAGGTAGAAGGCAAAGCTTTCCATTTATCAGTCGATCGGTGTTCTGACCTTAACTTATTGTCTTGGGCAGACAGAAATGCTGGCAGCACTGATAACTGAAATAATGAGACTGCAGCTACAAGCAGCTAAAGTGAGTTTGATCTGTAGGGTGGCTTGTCTCCCAAATTGAATGGAGAGTCAAGAGGAGGCAGTTGAGGGGTTGGGCATTTGATCAGGATGAGCTTTATCAGCAGCCTCCAAGGTGGTGATGGGGCAGCAGCAGAACTGACTGGGAATTTAGGTCTGTCACATTTGATCAGATTTCCTGAGGGAGCTGTAAAACCGAAGGTGAAGGAAAAATACTTTTCTTTACCCCGTAGTAACAGCGATGTTCCCTTATATAAGAGGAAGAAAATGAACAGAATCTTGTTGCAGGGGACTATTAGGCAAGGTTTCCTTTGTCAGGGTATTGGTACATATTTGTGTCCCTGGTGTGTCTTCTACTCCCCGAGAGCCATCACATAGTTGGCAGCTTCTACAACTGAGATATTTTAGAATCTGCCAAAATCTCAAAATGTATCTGCTTTAATGACCTTGTGACCTCACTGAGAGTTGGAGTTCAATAGTCCCGCCACCCACACCAGGCAGTTCCACCCAAAGTACTGGTCCGATCTTTGTGTGAATCCGCCATTTGTTTTATATGTACACATCAATTGGACTATTACATGTACAAAAAGCTAAGCCTCAGCTGCTCAATCAGCACATTTTTTAATCAGAACATCAAGGAATCATATGTGATGTCACCAGATCTAGTCAGCAAACAAAGCAAACGAAAAAAAATGAAAAAATTATGAATGACTGGTTGTTTGTTTTTGGTGATGAGTCAACTCATCAATGCCATGAAATGACAATCGTCACCGGCGTTTTATGTCAATATCTGACACAAGCTGAGACTGAGGCGTACAAAGAAAAGAAATGATACAGAAACACCCTGTTAT
>NC_024328.1:11527859-11528536 GCF_000523025.1 Cynoglossus semilaevis
GCGATATGTTTGTATATATATATATATATATATATATATATATATATATATATACGTGTATATATATATATCCAATGTGTGGTTAAAGAAACTTCCTACTGGGAAACCAAATTGTTTCCATTTTTCTTTGTGACACATTTGCCAGTTGAATGCTATTTTGCAGGTTTTCGTCACTGTGTTGAGACCTGTGTTTACAAGGTGAAATAAAAACATCTAAAAAGTAATGGATGACCTAAGAGTGGCTGTCACAGAGAAAAATGAAAACCTTTAATATGCTGTTGTTTTCAGCTTCCCACAATGGAAACGTAGCCTTGTCTATAAATATTGAATTTTCTGCCCTGGTTTTTATTTTATTGTGTTTGTGATTCAATGAATGGGAGTTATATCACTAATTATGAAATCTTTTTTTGCAATTTTGGGGAGAACATTAATGCAATGAGAGATGCATTGGTTTCAACACTTATAAGATTTTTACTTTTGTATTTTCACATTGTCTACAAAAAATGGCTGGAGCAAAAACAATATGGCTTCAATAAGGTAGAGAGATTACTGTAGATATTGTAGATTGATATTACAGATGGATGGATGGATTGAGAGAAGGGGTGATGGATGAATTGATAGGTAGATAGATAGATAGATAGATAGATAGATAGATAGATAGATAGATAGATAGATAG
>NC_024328.1:11534406-11539529 GCF_000523025.1 Cynoglossus semilaevis
CTTGGCGTAATGGCTCCCTGTTGCATTGCAACAGGCGTACGGGAACGCTGTCAGTTACAGTAAGTTCCATCACTCACACGTACACACAGCCAGCAGGCAACAAAAAAAATCCTTTCTATATAAAACATGATGCTGATGACTTGTGGGACTGCGCCGCTGCCTTGTTAATGGCTCCAAAGAGCAAGCATGTTGGAGTCTGTTATCGTTGACATAAATCACGCAAACTTTTTATCTGCTTAAATCAGCTCATGTGGATTTTTACTGCATATTACTCAATACCTCAGAGAGGGTTATGCAAGGAATATCATAATCCTCAGAAAAACCAGTCAGTCAGATCCAGTCTCATGCACATCTCTTTTTTTTCCCACCACAGCCTGAGCTCGAGTTTGCTCCGCCATCACTCTATCCCTTTATTGGAGGGGCCGACGAGGTATTTTCCTGGTGAATATCATCTGTCTGTAAACCACTGCATCCATCTCTCTGTCACCTGAGAATGCATTATGAATCAGGATTCATAAATAATTGGTGAGAAAACACTGAAGCGATCCGTAGGAGGACTGAGGAAGATGGTGCCAGGAACCGAGGGGGAAAGAATTTCCAGTTGAAGACAGAATATTGTAAAGAGATTATTTTTTTGTTTTCTAGGAACAAAGCTCATTCAAAAGACACTCAGATGATCATGATGATGCCAGACGTGAAATCCCATTTCTTCAAATAGGATGTCGCCGACAACAGATTCTCACATAAAAAATGAAAAAGAAAAAAAAAAAGATACGCATACATTAACAGCTAATCTTGTCCGATTCCAGATTGCAGATCTGCCCCTGAAGTCTCACAACAACAGTGTCACCCGGCGGCCTTATCGTCAACAACGCCGTGATGCGTACCCCACAATATGTGGGCAGAGCTGATGGCTGAACAAAGCAGGGGCAGGTAATAAATGTGACAGACAGAGGTGGAGGGAAGACGTGGGTCAGGTTGCCTGTGCAGACAAACACGGGGTGAGAATCTCTGCTCACAGCCACAGAGGAATATATTAGCTTAATGAAATAGCAAGTCACACTCTGGCACTGACTGTAAATTTAGCAGCGGTGTCCAACAGCCCTGTGCATGCTGCGCGGTGATAAAGTGGCGTCTCGCCTGCTTCACGATGGTCACATAAAAAGGCCTCAGTTTGTGTAATCGACATCATATATCCAGGCTAACACTTCCAGGACATGGACCTGAAATTACTCAAAGGAACATGAGTAAACAGTTTTCTGGTTCCCACACAGATACTGGTGACAGCATGGTAAGCATCGACTCAGGATCATTCAGAATCAGCCGTAGTAAAAAGGTTAGAAAAGTTCCGGCAAGCAATTTAGACTCTGTGCAGTCGAAAAAACTCAAAAAGTCAGTTACACTTTCCTTGAACTCTCACTGCATCTGACTTTTGCCACATTGAGCAGCTGCAGCCTGCCTTCATGTCTTTACATACGAGAACACGCATAAAAAAGTAATGAAGGCTTGACAACCGTGACCTCCAATCGGTACTCGTGGTCACGTTACACGGTTCATCTCTAATTGTCTTTTTTATGACGTCTTCTTGACGAATGGATTTCCACAGTAATCCTCGCAGGTACACTGCGAGTTCTGTGTGACACCTCTGTGTACCTCCTGACTTCACTACAGTATGTCACTGCATCTTGACACTGCATTTCCCTACTCATACTGTTTTTAAAATCAAAGTCAGCCAGAAACAGATGGCAAACCTTTTTTTGCTGAGACGAAGAGAAAGAGAAAGAAAGACTATGTTCCTGTGCTCTGAACGGAACAGAACTCACAGGCCTGATGTTCCACTAACTGTTCTTATTTGTGTGTGTGTGGTGCTATTCGTTGTCTTAATGTTATAAGAACATATATATATACTCAAACATAATGTGCACGGTATATATATATATATATGTGTGTGTGTGTACATCCACCACAAATATATATATACATATATATATATACAGTATAATGGCCCCTCCTTGAATCGCAACCTTAACGTGGTGAAGAGGTTTGAGTATCCGAATGAACCTAGGAGCTATGTTGTCGGGGGCTTAATGCCCCTGGTAGGGTCTCCCAAGGCAAACAGGTCCTAGGCGACGGATCAGACAAATAGCGGTTCAAACCCCCCCCCCTTGATGAAGAAAATAAATAAATCAAAGAGGTTCACGTCGCCCAGATTGACGTCACCGGGGCCCCACCCTGGAGGGGGTGGGGCTCGCAGGCGGGTCCTTGCCCACGGGACCCGGCCGGGCTCAGCCCGAACAAGCGACGTGAGCCCGCTTTCCAATGGGCCCACCACCCGCAGGAAGGCCCACAATTGTGTGATTTGGGTGGCGGAGACCCCGACGGCCCAATCCTTGGACAACCACTCTGGCTTTGGGGACATGGAATGTCACCTCGCTGGGGGGAAAAGATAGATATAGCCTGGCTCACCTCCACGCACAGTCTGGGCTCTGGGACCCAACTCCTTGAGAGAGGCTGGACTCTTTACTCTGGAGTTGCTCGCGGTGAGAAACGGCATGCTGGTGTAGGCTTGCTTATAGCCCCCCAGCTTGCCAGTCGTGTGTCGGAGTTCTCCCCACTGACCGAGAGGGTTGCTTCCCTGCGCCAGGGTCAGGGATAGGTGTTTCACTGTTGTTTCGGCCTATGGGCATAATAGCAGTGTAGAATACCCGGCCTTCTTGCAGACACTGGGAGGAGTACTGGACAGTGCTCCTCCCGGGGATTCCATCGTCCTGTTGGGGGACTTCAACGCCCACGTGGGCAGTGTCAGTGACACCTGGAGGGCCGTGATTTGGAAGAATGGCCTCCCTGATCTAAATCCCAGTGGTCTTTTGTTATTGGACTTCTGTGCTAGTCACAGTTTGTCCATAACGAACACCATGTTCAAGCATAAGGGTGTCCATCAGTGAACTTGGCACCAGGACACCCTAGGTCGGAGGTCAATGATCGACTTTGTAGTTGTGTCATCTGACATCCGGCCGTATGTATTGGACACTAGGGTGAAGAGAAGGGATGAGCTGTCAACTGATCACCACCTGGTGGTGAGTTGGCTCTGCTTACGGGGGGCAAAGCTGGATAGACCTGGCAGACCCAAACGTATCGTGAGGGTCTGTTGGGAACGTCTGGCAGAATCCCCGGTGAGGGGGGCCTTCAACTCCCACCTCCTGGAGAGCTTTGAACAGGTCCCGAGGGAGGCTGGAGACATTGAGTCTGAGTGGACTATGTTCTCCACTTCCATTGTTGGCGTGGCTGTCTGAAGCTGCGGTCGTAAGGTCTCCGGTGCCTGTCGTGGCGGCAATCCCCAAAGCCGGTGGTGGACACGGGAGGTAAGGGAAGTCGTCAAGCTTAAGAAGGAGTCCTACCGAGCCTGGTTGGTTCGTGGGACTCCTGAGGCAGCTGACGGGTACAGACAGGTGGAATTCAAAGGGTATTTGACCACACCACCCTCATCGGGGCGGAGCTACGCCTGCTACCACCTCGGACAAGGCTCCTGTATCTTGTGCCCACGTAGCGGAGCGTAAAAAGTATTTTAGAAAATAACAGCAGTGCAAGGCAAGCAGCTTCAATATAAACGTCTTTATTTATTTACTCTTCACTGCTTCTCTTCCCCTTTTTTCAATCTCTTTTTTTCTTTTTTTTTACAGACCACGCTTCACTCGCAACGCAGAAGAAAGAATGAAGAATCAGTTACATTTTCCACGAGTCGACAAAGAACATGTGAACAAATCAATGCTTTAAAGACAACACAGTACACTACGTCATATGACAGCTATCAAACAAAATATCAAACAAAATATCTTCAAATAAAAGTTAACATAAATCACTCTTTGCATTACTGTTGCTCTTTTTTCTTTCTGGGAGACGTTGGTAATGGTGAATGTAAACCAAAATACTTCACTATAGTTTACAGCTGGTGTCACTTGTGTTGATTTAGTCATTTATTAGGATTTTGCACCAGGGCTTTTTATATCACATGTCACTAAATGCATCCCCAACGTTTTTTTAAAGAAAATCTATATATACAAAAATCCTGAATATAAATACATAAATCCTGAATATATATACAAAAAGTCTGAATACAGTATATATAAAAAAAATATGAAGCGTATTTGACCACACTACCTTTATCGGGGCGGAGCTACGCCTGCTACCACTGCGGGCAAGGCGAGGCAAGCAGCTTCGATATAAACGTCATATAGACTTCATATTTATATATATATATATATATATTCAGGATTTTTGTATATATATTCAGACTTTTTGTATATATATTCAGACTTTCTGTGTATAAATATTCAGGATTTTTGTATATATATTCAGACTTTTTGTATATATATTCAGACTTTCTGTGTATAAATATTCAGGATTTTTGTATATATATTCAGACTTTTTCTAAATATATTCAAGATTAATTTCCTGAACAGCATGTCATTGTAGAAATATATACACACAGGTGGCGACTTTTTTTTTTGGCCAGGAAGTGTATATACACACACATACATAAATACATACTATATAACTTCATATATATATGTGCATACATACACATGTTAAATATATATTTTCTTTGCAGATGATTTAAGTCAATACATTTTTTTTCTCAATTGTGTGTTACTATGTTACATTTTTCTTAAAAGTTTTATTCTGCAGTTTCTATTTTTCACGGTGACTCACCACTTGTTGTGATGTCTATCTGTTATCTTAATGACTTTCAGAATGACTAATTATGTTGCTCATTAAGGAGACCATTAGGAAATTACCTGGGTTTGCGAGATAAGACACTTTATGGCATTTGACTTCCCACTGAAACGCCTCATAAAAACCATTTCCATATAGAAGGTGACAAAACAGCAATTCCAAAAGACAAAATTTTAACATTTTGCTGAACTACAGGCTTTTTAAGCGCTACCCAGTCTCATATGAAAAAGAAATGCTTAAGGGGACAGAAAGTAGGACATTACAGCAACTGCCACCTTGGCAACATATTGCCGCTGCCGTTTGGAGACCTTTTTAAAATGATGGATTACCTCAAACAGAACAGTAAGATGATCAAGATAAAACAAGAATACCCCCCCCCACCCCTCCGA
>NC_024328.1:11539548-11541175 GCF_000523025.1 Cynoglossus semilaevis
CAATTTAGTTATATTGGCACTTCTGAGGTGCGGGTTTTACTAATGACAGTTAAGTCCCAGCTAATCAATGGTCAGCCCTGCTACAACAGCTGTGGCTGCTGATTGGCAGCTGTAAACATTCCATGTGAAGCTAATGCTACTGCTGCGATTACCCCTTCAGTTTGACTGGGCTTCCTCTGTTTCAAGGGAGCACGTGAAAGTCTCTAATGATCTCTCTGAGGAGCTCGCAGTCACACTTCTCATTATGAAACAGTAGCTGTGCTACTCACTTGTACTTCACTTTGACAATTTAAAGGAACCTGATATTGTCTCGGATTATCAATGGGTAAGAGCTGAGAGTTCGCAAGGTGACCTTATTGCACTGAACTATTGCTGCACTATTTGTGTCTTTCATTCCATTTTTTTTTAATTTATTTTTGTTTTGATTGTTGTTACATTAATGATGTTTATTACCCTGTGATGTTTAAACAAGGGCTGGCACAGGACTGACATTCTCAATCAGCATGATTAATTATGATAAATAATTCCGTACATTGCTAGAAGAGAAAGACAAATAACAGCTAGTACACATACGTGTTTTTACACCTGGTTTCATTTGTGACAAGTGACAACGAAGTTGTAAACTCATGCTGAGCGTTGAGATGGTATTTTAAGCTTGAGGCGTGTCAGTAAGTATTAGTAGGTATGGAAGGACAGTGGAATTATTGTATCCAAAACTGATTAATTTCACAAATCAATTGCAGTGCCTGCTCTCACCAAACATCAACCATTAAAGTATTTAAGTCTTAAAGGGGAATCATTGGTTTAATAAAAAAAAAAGTACTGCTTTATTTAATCAAACATAATTGCTGTTTTCTTTGTCCTTAAAAAACTTTGCCAGGAAATAATCATTTGGAACAGATGAGCCGGAATAACACGGTCTTCACACTTGAATGTTTAGTTTTATTAACGCAACTCTCAGTCTGTAAGTAACAAGTGTGAAAGAACATATGAACGATTCCAAACAAACACGGATGTAAACTTATCACGCAGACTGAGAAGTGTTTTTCCAAATAAACTCTGGTACAGTTCAAGAGATTCATCATCACAATGAAGAGTAAATAAAGTCTGACAGAACTATGCAGTCGAGAGTCAAAAATAACAGAGAAACACGGCGAGGCAAAATTTGTTCAACTTGGTTGCATATGCAATAAGTCTGTTAAATCACCCTCACCATTGACCTTTCCACAGTTTCCCCCTCCCCTCAGATAAAGAGTCTGGTGTCATCCTTGACAGCACACTCTCCTATCACGCTCATATAAACTCTTTAACCCGCACAGCTTATTTCCACCTCCGCAACATCAACAAACTCCGCCCCTCCCTTACCCCTCACACCGCCGCTATCCTTGTACACAGCCTCGTCACTTCCCGCCTCGATTATTGTAACTCCCTCCTCTACGGCCTCCCCCAAAAGTCTCTCCATAAACTCCAGCTAGTCCAAAACGCAGCTGCCCGTATCATCACAAAGACCCCTTCCCACCATCACATCAACCCTGTCCTCCAACATCTCCACTGGCTCCCAGTTAAATACCGTATCAATTACAAACTTCTCCTGTTCACCTAAATGGCCATCCATAATCTTGCCCCT
>NC_024328.1:11541237-11556328 GCF_000523025.1 Cynoglossus semilaevis
ACTATGGGAGCCAGAGCATTCAGTCGCTCTGCTCCCCATCTCTGGAACGCATTACCACCCGACCTCCGTAACTGTGTCTCTCTCCCCACCTTCAAAACTCACCTCAAAACACACCTGTTCCGGACAGCATACTCCCTCTAACCTCCCTCCTCTGTGCTTTTGTTTATCACTGATTTTAAACATGTTTCTATGCCCTGTTTTAAATTATTATCTGTTCTTTATTTTATTTCTATGCCCTGTTTTAAATTATTATCTGTTTTATTATTTGATGTAAAGTGTCCTTGAGTGTCCTGAAAGGCGCTTTTTAAATAAAATGTATTATTATTATTATTATTATTAAATAACAGCCTAAAAAAAACATTCAACGTCAACAAACCACAAGCAGACAACTCAAGTTTTTTGGACGTCCAGCGAGACCTCACAAAATATTCCAGAATGCAGAGCAAGCAAACAAGCACGGCAGAGAGAGTGCATCAGAGACATGCATGTGATTTGCTGAATAGACCAATGGGCTTTCAGTGTTTCACCAGATTTCTACCAGACCAAGTTATTTACTTCAGTGTATGCAGAAGTAGATCAAATACCAGAAATCACTTGGGGATGAATACGGTATTACAGTATTTCAGTGTGTACTGTTTCCAAATGTAAATTAAGTTTATTTAGGAACTACATCCGGACCGAGAAGAAAGTTTCTACCTTGCAGAGTCAGTACTTTCCCTGAATATATACACTCTACCACACTACTGCAACATTTAAATTCTTTATGAATAAGTATTTCAAAATTCCAATATATATTGATTAATTATCTAAATACTTTAATGACAAAAATGAAGCATAGGTCAAATATGATATCAGGTAACCAGGAAACAATAAGTCATGGTGTTTTTTGTACATTTGTATTTGAAGTACTAATTTTAACATTTGCTTCATTTTAAAACAGATTGTTTATTTTATATTATATTAATATCCTCTTTTCTCTACAGCATAGCTATTAATGAAAAAGGCGAAAGACTCCTCTCTTCAGCCTTGAACACCGTTACATCACATTAAAATATATATTTAAATTTAGAAGGTTTATTCATTATGGAAATCTGTTTGCAGACAAAGTAGGAAACAATTTTCATTGTTGTCCGTTAGCCTTGACAAGTATTTGAAAGTGGAGATGAGAGCAGAGCTGCAGCTCTACAGTGCACAGCGTCCCCAAGCAAAACAACTTAATGGTCTATTCACAAACCGCCGTGTGACCTTGTCTTCTGTGTCCTCAGAATTTTTTTTGAATTTAGCTGGAATCACCCCTGAAAGCCAAAGGGATTGCTTTTCCATTAAAAGTTAAATGACATTGGTTTTATGCTTTTCACTTTTCTTTTTTTTTTTTTTTTTTTTTGCATCCACTACAAGCATTGTTGTAGACTTTAGTGCTCAATAAAAGGATATATATATCTATATATCAAAAAAGTCAATGTTTTAGCAACAACTATTAGAACATGTAAGGAATATACGTTCCTGCTTTATTCATGCGTGTTGTTCGAATTTTGACCGACACGCTTGTTCTGGAACACATCCTGTATATCTCCCAGTAATATAATTCTAGTGTAACATGCCTGGCATTTAATATATTTCCCGTTAATCTCCAAGGAATTGATAATGTAATATTCTTCACAATAATCCTATGGGACAAACGAAGGCTGCTCCACGTCCTGCCGTTGAAGTATGTAATTGTGTGACACTCCCTGCCGACAAAGACTCCTCCTCCCTTTTTCGCTGTGGCCTTATAAACATCACACATTTATCACTGTCCATACGCTGAGCCAGTCACGGGCCTCAGCCTCCTTTTTTAGGTGTTTCTAATTGCCACAGTAATGTGCCTGCGTGCAGAAATGTCAGGGTGCACTGTGACTCTGTAGGAGGTTTAATGGGGAAGATAATGCAGATGTTCTAAATAAGAAGCTGCAGCACAGGAGCAGACACTCTGTAGAAGCTCATATGTTTCATGAAAAAAGGAAACAGGAATAGAAAGAAATAAAACTGCAGAGACACTTTGACCTCAGATGACACAGTGGAAACTTTCAAACTTCTATACCTTTTTTTTTTAAACTTCACTACAGAATAGACAAAGACAGTTCCTCGGGGCCATCAATCGTTACAGTACGATTTCAATGGTAAATGTCAGTGTTTCAGTGTTTTTTTTTTTTTGCAGTGGAGGTAAATGGATGTAGGTAAATTGGGAGCCCATTAAACAAAATATTTAAACTGGCCTCACTAGGAAATAACATGACATCCCAGGACATACCAGTATCCACAAACGTGATCCTGCTGCAGTTCTTTCACTCTTTGTCACAGACTAGGGAAATTTCGGACACACATGGCACCATCGCCTGTAGTTGTTCCCCTGCCTCACTGATGATTACAAACAGTATTGTCTAATTTGATTAGATACAGTAGTCTACAGTTTTCAGAAAAATGGAAAAACTTGAAAACAAAGCCATGTCCAGCACTACACAACACAGTTTTTAATTACCATAATGTTTGTTTTCCTTGGTAAATTGTTTCACTAATCTAAATTACATTCCATAATGCAAATGTTTACCATTTCAAAGTTTTCTAAATTGGTCTAAAGCTTTTACACCTAATCAGCCAAAAAGGTGTCGAAAAAAAAAAAACTGTCTGGAATTAGGGGTTCAACACGAATGTCAACATTTAAATTTGGCCAGAATCGCATCACTAATGTTGAAGAGCTTTATGTGATGTGAAATTTAAAAGTATCATCACCGGTCCCTTGTGCTATTACAGACTGGTTTATTCTTTGTAATAAAAACAATATTTTATGCAGATTAGTCCAATTCCCTTAAACGCCATTAGCTCGTCTGTCTTTTTCAGAGCTTAAATGCAGCCGGTGTGAGAGGAACACAAAATAAAAATACATCAAGAGCTACAGAGAGGAGACATGAGTGGGGAAGATGGCAGAGAAAAGAGGTTGAGGTATTGCTTTAATGCTTGAGAATAAATTACAGTACTTATATATAAATATATTGATAGAATCAGTCCACCAGTGTAAAATGTACAAAGACCTAGACTACAATAGTTCTCCCTTAAATAAAAACTAAGTGAAAAATAAGAATGGGAGTTTCAACTTTAAACTATTTTTCTATTAAACTTTAATTTATTCATATAGCACTTTTCATACACTGGATGTAGCACAAAGTGCTGTACAGATAGAAGCTTAAATCACCCAACCCCACCACCACCACCACCACCACCCATACTCATAAACAAAGACTCACTCAGGCCTACAAACATGCACACGGCAGCTGATGATCACAAAAATGAGTAAAATTACGTTAATCAACTTGATGACTGAAATATGTTAATGAACTAGATGAAAAGCATCCTTCAGACATGAGCACGGCACCCGCTCACTCCCATCATCCCCCGGTGATGTCATATTTCACATCGATGGCTGCACTCTGTCAGCAGCGGTTTGGCCCATTTGTACGTCCTTGTTTGTCCTCTTTGACAGATGAGTTGTGGGTACTGGCAGACCTATTGAGTTAACCTCCCAACCTCCTCGTTGTCATCTTTAAAACAAAAGCATGCCACGCACCGGTCTGGAAAGTGTTGTGCTGAAAGGACCAGGGAACAATCAGCACATGAGATCTGCATGGTTAAGGTCTGGTGGTTAAGGTATGCACGGATTTAACGTATGCCCATGAAGACGGGGGAAGTCGATGAAAATGAAACAAAATTTGAAAAACACAGTCCAACCAAAGCTTCAAGGAACGACACAGATTAGGTAAAATAATGTTGTCATTACAAGCTTTCCAGATACCAATTCTTTTTTTCACAAACTATTGAGAGAACAATGATTATTATTCACAAACTCAATGATAAAAAGACCTGATACCAATACTTTGGGCTGGGTGTCAATAAATATGCAATGACCTAGAGAGCACTGTTATGTAGGTGACACTGCTTCGTAGAAAATCAAGAGACAATGCAATAGGAGAACAGAAGGCAAGGGGAAAAAAACAAAACGTACATCCAGTTTTATTTCCTTCTTATTGGTGAGCTATATCAAGCAGAAATAAACTGACACTGACGTAACATTAGACAACACACCAATGAAACAAAGGATGAATCAAAAACTTAGTCAACGCAGTAATCATGCCAGAAAGTGAGCAGAGCTTTCAAACTGATTTCAACATTTCAACTGAGAACTATTTCCGTTTTGTATTATAGAAATAAACATACACAATGTTGGTTAAATAATTCTGCACAAGAAAGTGACCCGTTGAGGTCCAAACTCGTCTACTGACTGTGTGGTTTAACTGAGAAGATGTATGACTGTATTCAGAGATAAAGCTCGGCTTCAAGTGTTTTATTGAATTGTTCTTATCACAGGAGGAGAGGAAATAAGAGACAAGGAACACAAAGAAAAGTAAAAACAACAACATAAAACAATGGACCAAAGGTGTGGGGCGGGGGCTTTTACCTGGCCTATGTGTGACAGAGTGATATAGCTGTGCATCAATAACCAAAAGGCAAGAAGAAAAAAAAGAGAAAGATAATGAGATTAGAAATAAAAGGGAATTCTTTGGAACCTACCGTATTTTCCATACTATAAGGCGCACTTGAAAACCACCAAATAACAATTAGAAGATGCTCAACAACAATTGTTACAGTATGGTTGTGTAACCCAAATCCGTGCAACTTCGGGTCGTGTCTCCCAACACCCGGAGACTCTGTGTTGTGTTTTTGTATTGTCGATGTATGGTGCGATACAGGACGACTCGATTTTTTCGTGGTCAAGAACTCTTTTTATTTCTCCTTTTTTATCGATACAGGAAAAAACACACACTCTCTGCAAAACAACATCCGCACTTCCATACGGAACAGCGTCAAATCAACAATACAGTGACCATCCAGAACAAAAATTGTGACAACCGCCTGACTCTGGAGGGGCGAACAACAACAACAGCGTCCTCCAGTGTCCAACTTAGGTCACTACCCTTTTCCACAAATCTCCATCCCTATTGATATGCGACTCCATGCGTGCCCATCTCACCGATATTGTCAGAACCCAAGTGAAGCAAACTAATTCGGGGCTTGCCATCATTCCTGGTTGATTGACCAAATAATTCCAACCACTAAATATTGGTGTTAACAGGACGTTCAAAGTTAAATTGCGAGCTGCGTGTGAGCATTGGATGACAGAAGGCGAACACACATTCACCAAGACAGGGAGGCAACGCCGGGAGAGTTACGCAACTATCTGCCAATGGATCGTGGATGTCTGCACTAAGGTATCAGTCTTGAATGTCGTCCGAGCTTTCACGAAGGCCGGAATCATCATTGAACAACTAATTAACAGCAACGACACTGACTCAGATAATAACGAGAGTGATTCGGGCATGTTTGATTGTTCCGTTTAATTGTTCCGCTGACTGTTTTGTTTTGCTTAATGCACCTTATAACATGTGCCTTATGTATGAAAATATTCCTGTTCATTGATGGTGCGCTTTATAATGCGGTGCACCTTATGGTCCGGAAAATATGGTAATCGTAAAAGATAATGAAAAAGGGCAAAGGTCAATGGAATTTTAGCAGCTGGATTTATATTACCGATAGTTCAAATTAACTCAACTGTGTTCCTCTGGTGGGGAAATGCCACCAGTTGATTGAGTGAACTGTTTAGCGGAAACTAACCACTTTCATCTCAATCCCAGTGCCAAACTGGGATTTGTCTAAGAGCAGGTTTTTGTCAGACAGCGAGCCACCAAAACAGACAGGAGAAGAAGAAATGATTAATAATACAGAGCATCTGTCATCTGTGAGCGCACTGAAAAACTCTCCTCGAGCTGTTGCGTTTTCTCAGATCTCTTCTCTTGTCACCACACAGCACGACTTTTACTACCACGTTCAATTCTACCTTCAAGAGCAATAAACCAATTAGGACAGTCCAATTAAAGCCTAAGTCCTGCTGAGAAAAGCCAGAATGCTGCGGGCCTAATTGTTATGGGGTAATTAGCTCCAAAGAGATGGGCCTAAGGGATATACTTCACCTGATTGCTGCTCGCTATGTAAACACACACATTTCATCATTTGTTAGTGGGCACGAGCTACTGCGGCCCAAAGGCTATTGATCAGATTTTACCAAAAAAAAAAAAAGAGTCAAACAATAGCTTCTTTCTGCAGAGTCACTGTGCAAAAGCTGTCATATTGTCAAAGCTATAACACTGTAATTGGCTTTTTTCATACACGCCCACGCGCGGGGAAGATACCGAGAATGTCTGCACACAGAGGGAAACACACACACACACACACACACACACACCAAACCACCTTCAGTCTCCATTTTACCGAAGAAAGGACACAGACATCAAAAGAAAGCAAACCGCGCTTCGTATTTACCGCATTCTCTAAGGGCCGCGACTCTTTATGATGACAGATGACTTTAATGGCGGTGCAATGCGTGCGTTGTGGATGCACTTAAGGCTGTTAGAGAGCAGCACGCCAAACATGGAGGGGTAGAAAATATAAATAAATAAAAATTACATTCTCACCGTTCACACATGTATTCCTCCCAACGATGAGTATTGATTTGATGGTTTCTACGGCACTACCTGAGCATCAGTGATAATAAATTCCCCGAGGGCCATCACAACAATATTACTCTCATATTCCTTCCTGTGACCTTGTATGTAGAGGTTAGCTTTGAACAAGCAGGAATAATAATTACGATAATTGGAATCCGGTGCCGTCAGAGAGGGAAAATAAAGTACGTTTGTGCAGATTGGAGTGTGTGCTGCATGATCAGTTATGATTTATTGATTGCTTACCTAGTAATGGGTAATGCAATTGCTTTTATTGGTTTACGTAGACCGGGGCTGATAAAACACACTGACAGTCAGCGATGCAAAAGGTCTGGGTAAAGTGCTGTGAGATAAAACTACTGACAAAGGGGTCTTTAAAAGTACACAGAGTTGTGAAATACTTGTTTGGGTTTTACAGCGTTGACTGTGATGTACGAGTGCACTTTTCCTCAATGGTTCTTTACTCAGAGAACGCAGAAAAAAAAGCCCTGTTTCTTTAGCAAATTTAATTGGTAAAAAAAAAAAAATTCGTATTTTTGTCAGTCATTTTCTAATTAAACATTTGCAATTTTACTTCGCTTTCACTCATTAAATGGAGAGACGGTTTTACTGAAGACGGAATTGATGTGATTGATTGTAATCTTGCATTAATTCAGTTCATTTTATTTATTTTGTAGTCTTCTCGTATTTAATTACTTTATTGGAAAATTTTATAACTTTCTGGAAATGTAACTTGTCAAGTTACACACTTTGAGGATTTTTGAGTTAAGTTTAAAAATTTAAAGGGACCAGGCTTGATGAACTTGTGTCCAAGTTTCGGGGCGTGAGTGATTCTTTTCTGCTTTTTGAAAAGATGGGCAACCATTTTTCCAACATTCAATGACTATTTTAACAAATGTTCTTTTGAAATTTAATTTCTCCTGAAACAGCCTTGATACTTGCAAGATAACCCCCCCACCCATAACCACACACACACACACTAAAGTGATGGGTTAAAAGCAGTGTCACAAGGACAATTAAAACACAACAAAAACATCAGCTACATTACAGCAACAGCTGTTTTTTAAAGTATTAAAGGTAATATCCACCAAGACGACTCCTCACACATATAATATGGAGATATTCTACATCAAATATAGACAAATGGGAAGATAAAGCTGGAGGCCACGCTGCGAAAAGATGAGCAGAAATAATGTGGCTGTGTGTTGTCCCGCATTCAGTTCTGAGTTCTCTGGAGGAACAGACAAGGACACAGATTAAATAGCTTGTGCTGCTAAACATATGTGTGGGTGTGTGTGCTAGTGTGCGTGTGTGTGTGTCCTTGTTTCTCAACACTTGTTGTCTACTGAGTGAAATTACTGGTCTGGACCATTCACTTCTCACTGGGTAACACCCATTCATAACATCCTGTTAGCATTCAACCCCCAAAACAGACTGAAACCAGAATATAAGACGAAAAAGACAACATGGAAAATGTGTAGGAAGGTAAACACAACTGAAAGCTGTATCATTTACAAATAGCAGTCAAGTGAAGGTGACTTACTGACGCCACAATCTGATGCGTGCTGAAAATATCAGGATGTTTCCCAACAATGAAAAAAAAAAGGCAACACTGGCTCAGAGCATTTTCTGTTTGTAAAGCTGTACCCTAATAACAAGGATCCTCGTGGGTATACTGTCCTAACACTGACATGACATTAAGAGGCTTTGTGACCCAGAGCACAGAGTGAATATAAGATATTTAAGGTTTGCCTCAACAGTGCTAGAAAGCCAAAGATGGAAAAACAAGTCTGAGATTCTGTTTGCTGTGTCACTGCTACAAGTCGACATTGGCTAAATGATGTATATTTAAAGGATATGGTTCACCCAGCCTGTCAAACGTTCATATAACTCTGCATAGCTTTACATTTGCACACTTCTGCTGCACTAAACATGAGCTACCGGTTGCTAAATATCTTGCTAAGGCACATTTTGTATTCAAATCAACAGTGTCTGGGATTTAACCCCAAGCCTATGTTTGGAAAACAATCCACTCAGCTGCCCGCAAAATTTCTGGAAGAGATTTCTGGGACAGTTGGTCAGTCAGATGGATGGACGGGAGACAATGAACAAAGGGGGAAAAAAAATCATGTTTCTTATAGATACAAATTGAAATGAACAACTACCTGGACAGGTTCCTCAGGATTTATCCCTTTGGGACAAAGTCTATCTGTTATTAAAGTTATTGAAGCGTTTGATTTCAAGCTACTCACTTGTCTTGATTTCTCCCAATTTAACTTGAGGCCACTTAAATTCTGCCCAGAAAAATGAAGAGAATCCTGTCTCTCTGGATACCAATTTGTTCCCCCTTTTTTTTTAATTGCTAATGTGTTTATGCCTAACTGTCTGGAAGATCAAAACAGGTGCTAAGAAAGAGGAGGTGGATAGGAAACCAGAAAAATGTGACAGTTTCAATATACGCTTCACTGGGAGATCATCAGAGACACGAAGATGTCAAAGCTCGTGAAGGTGAACCTTAGGAAAGCCTTAACAGCACCAGAACCCAGGGTTAGTGTACCTTTCTGTGTAGTTTGTACACAGAACGAACTATTTTTAACAGTCAAATTAAGTGTCAAACCAGAGGTTCCCAAAGTGAGGTACAGACCCGCATTGAGCAGTTATTGCCAGAGGGTTCACCAAGGGAACTTAATTTAGATTTCAATATATTTTGGATTTGCAGCATGGGAGAATTTGTATTGAGTCGTCTCTACAAAAGGGAGTAGCTTCAGAAAAAGTTTAGGAACTACTGTGGTAGAGAAAGAAGGAGAAAACTAGGGTAGGGAGGCTGTACTTTGTTTGCCATCTGGCCCAGTCCCTGATCCAGAACTACGACAACAGCAAGTCAGAGAAAGTAAAGGAAGAGGAGGAGAGCCCTCCTCAGCTGAAGACAGTCCTATTCATTTAAATCATATTTTTTTATTCACCATCCGTCTCAAGCCCAAAAGTACACAAACACATGCATCGCAACCCTCTAATATTCCCCATCGGCTCACCCATCCTTTGCTCCCTCCTCCGTTTCAACAACCACATTTTATACCCCCCACCAGACACCCATGAATCCTCCCAGGGTGCTTTTATATCCTCCAGGCTGGCAGCTCCATCTCCAGGATTCCTTGTCCAATATATTCACCTTCTTTTCCAGCACGAGTTCAAACATTCTCCGCCCTGCCTCCCTAAATTCACCTCCCACTGCTCTGCCTCAGACGTACATCATCCTGTTCATTCTCATCAATAGTTAATGAAAATCTTAGACTTCACCAAACAAAGGAATCCAACGCTATCACCCAACAACAAGCAATAACTTAACAAATGCGACCTTTTCTGTCCTGGGGTAGCATCGATGCAACGCCTCCAAATCTAAATGGACACTTGTTTTCTCAGCTTGGTGCAATTTTAAAGAGGTGAAAAACCATGAGGCTCAAAATTCTGCATGAATCTGAATTAATAAAAATAACGAGCAGTTGCGTGGAGAATCTCCAATAGACGGTAAAATTTCACTCCAGTATGTCGATATTTCCCAAAAAATAAATTTATATTTTATAAAATATTTTGCGGACCTTTCTTCATATTGATGATTTTTTAACAAAGCACGTTACATTAAATATGAAATTAAATAAATATGCTTTGCATTGGGATATTGTGAAAAATCTCATGATTCAATTTTTGATTTAGAACACGATTCGATTTAATAGTGATTCAATTCAATATTGATTCAAATGCTTTAATATTAATTCAGTATCAAATAAAAATACACAAATAATTCATTAGAATACCAGAACAATTTTACTTATTTAGCTTTATGACCATATAAATAGCCATGGTATCACATTAGATTGAATAAATTAATTATTTAAAGAAAATGCATAAGCAGAATAATACTAGTACTGAATATGGTGTACAAAACCTTGAACCTCACCCCCACGGGCCAGAGCTGTTGTGGTGGAAAGGACTATCTTTATAACTTGTGGCCACTGGGGGGCATTGGCTAGAACGCGCAGGAGTCCATAGGCTTCCTTTATAATACTTTATAGGTGTAGTACCAACTGAATTGTAGTAGTACACGCATGTGTCAACATATCTTTTTATACTGTGCACCACCTTGGTCTTCTGCTTAAATATTTTCGCCTAGCCACATCTTAACAATTTAGTGTCTCCACCATGACGTTATAACATTTATCTCAGCCATTTATTTCTTGAAAACTTTCTCGATGTAATAAGAATTCATGACATTATTTCAAGGTCAAACAGACAAAGTCTAAATGGGCCAAAACAAAGAGATTAGTAGAAGTCATATCAACAACAGCATTCATCAAACGCTTAATGTTTCCTGACTCAATATATTTTTCAGAAAATGTCTTTGGGGTACATTCCAACTGCAAGCCTTGTTAGAAATTAAAGTCTAAAAATCGAGTTTAGGAAGCAAGTCATTGGTGTGCAAATTGTCAAAAGCAATCAAAACATGACATCATTGACTTTAAATGCTGTTAATAGGAGAAATGCAATTAACTTACAAAAAAAAAAATAGTTGCATTCAATATTACGAAAAGTCTCCTGTTACCATTTGGTCTACAAGTATTATAAAAAAGTAAGTAGAAATTCATGTCCAAACAGTCATAGGTAGGTTGGTTAACTGTTTCTTAAGGTCAAATCCATCTGTTAACTCAGTTCAAGTTACTTATACTACCTACCAGAAGAGTATAACTTGTTGTACAACAGTTAAACACAATGTTGAAAGTAAGATATACAATATGAAAATATTCAACAATAAAACATTTAAAATTTTTCACAGAGTATATTAAACATAACAACTGTTAAAAACATCATAATAAATGTTTGATGGTTGAGAACATACTCACACTGGACCTGTAAGTGACGGTAGTAGAACAAAAAGCATGCAATATAATGAATAGGGAAAAAATATATATACATTTATTGGTTTGAAAAACACATTTGAAAGTATTTAGTAACAGAAAACACAAAATTAAATATTTTTTCCACAGTCATCCAACTGTCAATTAAACAAACATATATAGAGAACAATAATAAGAATCATTACACATTTTACAGCATAATACTGGTACCAATGTATTGACATGTGACAAGTGTTAACAAACAAGATAACACGTTTTCCGATAATCGTTATTTCCCATGATGCATAGCGCCGTCGGCCATGTTGGCTGGCAAAAGAACTGAATAGGTAGACGTAAACAATCGATAATGACAACAGAAGACAAGAATATAAAATCGCCAGAGGGAGATCAGACGAAAGTGTTGTATAGAGATTCACTAGACACAATTACAAAGGCAAGGACAACTTGGACAAGTTGAAAATAATCGACAGAAAAGACCCATACGAAGTCAACAAAGCTGAGTGGAAGTGGGCGGACATTGAAAGTTGGCCAGACAATGTATATAATGTGGTATTTATTAACACCCAAATAATACAGCGTGCTAATGTAAAAATCACAGTGGCATGTACGGATGTATGACTTTTGTGAACATCATTAGAATAACAGTTTATAAAAAATCATGTTTTACTATTGATTAGATTATACTTTTTTCCAAAATTACAAAAAAAATATGTATTTTTTACTTCATTAAAACAAAAATAGTTTGGTTGTACATGTACATAGAATACTGATAATGATATGGACTGTGGTCAGCTGAGGATTTACATTTTGCGGTGTACATTTGTCATGTATGCAAAGTACATTTTGATATATTTTAATTTTATTGACATTGAACATGTGAATTAAATAAAAGTATAATGTAATTACCCAAAATAAAGTGTTTAGAACAGAATGCCTTTTGCTTAGATCTGGGTTAAAATTAGCCAAATAAGCCATAGCTTCCTCCTTTCTATCGAAATATCCTCCGTCAGCTTCTCTTGGTGACAGATTGCTTTATGTAAAAAGCTTCATCTTACGATCTCCGTTTCCAGATCGGTTGGTGTAACCCCACACAACACAGGTATTTACCATTATCGGTGTTTTTTTTTGTGTATTTAATATCTACTGTATTTATGTGCTCTATTGCCAGACAAGATGGCGGACTACAGGACTATGGGTAGTAACGTGACGTCATCGGAAAACTATCTATAATGTCTGCTAATCGTTTATCAAAACACGCAACAAATATAATTAAAACATATCATTTCAACCAAAATTTAAACCAAATTAACAAACAAATTAGTCTGAAGAACAAACTTTCTACTTGTCTTTAATTTAATTTTTAATCATGGGAAACTCAAGCGATTGACACCATAGCCGACAATTAAACATACAAGTCTGTAGGCTGTTTAATAACAAACAATACACAAAGACCCAGAAGAGAAACAAGGATTCTACCTTTCTTTTCTCACCAGCTAATGAGTTAGAGATTTACAATTCAGGATTTGTAATCGTGTAATGTTAAATAAATAAAGGTTTATCTGCTATTTTACTTCCTATTAGGAGATAAGAACAGCAATTAGAGCATAGTTGGGTAAGATAGCACCAGCTGTCCATGTACATCAGACAGGACTGAACCATGGGTGGATGCAGCGTATGAGTGTTCCTTCACACACACACATACACACGCCCATGCACACACATGCACACACCCACACAGAGACGCACAGACAGGTCGAAGGCATATCTTGCCCAAACAGATGGCACATGTACTCTCATAGCATGAATGAACACACCCGGTCACTTTTGAGTCACATTTGCGCCAACCACACACAAACACACACACACACAGACACACTCCTCCTTTGTCTTATTATAGAAGTTCTATAAATGTATTTGGGTTAAACAAAAGCCTACTCATAGAAAACATGTTGTAAACATGTCAAACCGACCAATCGTGTCTGGCTCCACACATTGTACATTTGGCGTTGTGTATTCTGCAGCCATAATGTCATAAATGGCAGAGGACCATGTGAGAGGTCTGTCGGGCCGCTAAGCCGATACAGGCTTCACTCTGGCTCTCATTCATCCAATGAATGCCTCCATTGTTCCTTTAGACAATTAATTATGTACATTCGGTATAATTCGGTCCGCTGAACCGTGTAGTGTACTTTTACAGCCACTCCACATCAACATGGCCCAGAAGGGTTATAAACACAGCTTTAAATTATTTTTTTGAATTTGACATGCTAAGAAAGAAGTCTAACAGTTGGTGCTGAGAACAGGTTGTTTTCAGTGCATCGCTGTCTAAGGGGAAGACAAAGAAAGGTAAACACATGAGTCATACACACCCACAAATCCAATCTGGCAAGAAAAGTTCAAAACACAAGCACTTGTGTCTCATCCTTTTCACATTTCTCCAAGGTGCAAAACAAAGTCTCAGAGAAAGACTAAATGGTGTCAGGTAGAATTCGTAACACCGCTTGGACGGTGGCTGATGGCCAGCAAATAACCTCAAGGCAGAGACTGTCCAGGTTCTTGTTGTCTGCTACCACGAGCACCAAAACAGTAGCATCAGCTAGTCCCTCAAATTAGAACCTTCCAAAAAGAGGATTTAGGCTTTTCAGGTTGATAAATACAGATACTGACACAAATGTTCTCTCTACTAGGGCTGTGAGCAGAGAGATGAATGCTTTTGTCCTTAAACCCCGGTTGTGGAGTTCTTGCAGCTGGACAAATAATATTAGATCAGACGGAATCTGAAGTGGGCGTGGTTAAATCGAGTCCGTTGAGTGGTCAAATATGCCACCTATATTTACATATATCATATGGTATGGTATGGTGCGGTATGGTATAGTATGGTATGGTATGGTATGGTATGGTATGGTATGGTATGGTATGGTATGGTATGGTATGGTATGGTATGGTATGGTATGGTATGGTATGGTATGGTATGGTATGGTATGGTATGGTATGGTATGGTATGGTATGGTATGGTATGGTATGGTATGGTATGGTATGGTATGGTATGGTATGGTATGGTATGGTATGGTATGGTATGGTATGGTATGGTATGGTATGGTATGGTATGGTATGGTATGGTATGGTATGGTATGGTATGGTATGGTATGGTATGGTATGGTATGGTATGGTATGGTATGGTATGGTATGGTATGGTATGGTATGGTATGGTATGGTATGGTATGGTATGGTATGGTATGGTATGGTATGGTATGGTATGGTATGGTATGGTATGGTATGGTATGGTATGGTATGGTATGGTATGGTATGGTATGGTATGGTATGGTATGGTATGGTATGGTATGGTATGGTATGGTATGGTATGGTATGGTATGGTATGGTATGGTATGGTATGGTATGGTATGGTATGGTATGGTATGGTGTGGTATGGTGTGGTGTGGTATGGAATGGTATGCTATGGTGTGGTATGGTATAGTGCGGTATGGTATGGTATGATGTGGTATGATATGGTATGGTATGGTATGGTATGGTATGGTGTAGTGTGGTATGGTATGGTGTGGTATGGTATGGTATGGTGTGGTATAGTAAGAG
>NC_024328.1:11556521-11568480 GCF_000523025.1 Cynoglossus semilaevis
TATGGTATGGTATGGTATGGTATGGTATGGTATGGTATGGTATGGTATGGTATGGTATGGTATGGTATGGTATGGTATGGTATGGTATGGTATGGTATGGTATGGTATGGTATGGTATGGTATGGTATGGTATGGTATGGTATGGTATGGTATGGTATGGTATGGTATGGTATGGTATGGTATGGTACGGTGTGGTGTGGTATATTTTCAAAGGCCCAATGAAAAGGTCATTATGAGTGGGAACGCTTTGTGTAACAACACTGGGAAAAGGCTGACTCACTTTCTGTTTATTATATTATATATTATATTGATGGTTTGAGGTAGTAAGGAACCGTTGCCATCTCTATTAGATATACTGTGGTCTATATATATCAGACAAAATATTGACTGTTCATTAAAAAAATATTTGAGTTATAAATCAGGTTAAATCACAGAATGGCAGTTAAAACAGAGAGTTGAGGTTAACTGAAATTAATGCATATAATACTACAGATGTCAGAGGTCAGCATGAAATACGACGTATCACTTGGACATTTAAACATAAACAGGTAACTGCTTTTTTATACACCTGTTAGCAACGCGGGTCTGCCCTCAGGGTTAGTGACCAGAATACAAATGTGAATTGGGAGAGCTCAATATCCTGACCTCAGCTGTCATTACGTACGTGCTGGTCAGCGATACAATCCCAGGTAAGTGATGTTTAAAGATTAACAACATGAGCGCCATGCAAGAGCACACAGAGCCAATCAGTGGTGTTTTCCAGACAGGCCCTGTAATGAAGACACCATGGGAAGACGGCTGCATACACAGCCTTCTAAAGTGGTAGTTAGTCATTTCTATGCATGTCCTCAATTTGATTTAATTCACAAGTCTCATTTGAAGAGATAAGTGGGGTTCTGAAACCCATCTCTCCTCAAGCACATCATTTGCCTCGCCACCAATCACATAAAATTGGCCAGCAAAAGTTTCATATCATCCTCAGGAAGTTTATCCACCCATCTGAGTACACTAAACCAAGGAGGCAGCCAATGATTGTCAACTAAAGGGAGATTTCTCTTCCCTCGGCCTCCATGGAAAGTAGGCAGAATTGCACATCAGTTTCCTCCCTGGGTGAAGGCCGTTTTGTGGTGGGCTGAAGCCGAGAGTGATTAAATATCTCCCTGAGGAAAAAAGCAGTTAACAATGTGAGATTTTTACCACCATGTAAGAAATGTTGTGAGGATATGTGTGAGTGTTAGTGTTAGTGTTGTTGCTTCCATGTTTATGGTTTGAGGAAGAGTTCTGTGAGTTAGGATGGGAAACATTTTGCACAGACAAGTTTTTCTATGTTCTTGCCTCACACTGGAAGATCACCAGTTTGCTGGTTTAAATCTTTATCTGTGGAGTTTTTATGTATTTATTACATTTACCTAGCATTTTTCCCGGAAACTAATATTCCCCCTTACAGTAAAAAATAAATAAATTTGGTTAATCGTTCTCCAAATTGATTTTAGCATGTTTCATGCAAAACAAAAATGTCAGAACTGACAAATGTGTTGGAACAACCAGCACATTTATGTTCTATGTTGTCTTGCAGCTACAGAGAACCTACAAAGAGAGCACAAATTGGTTTGCAGTCTGCAGGCTGCAAAGAAGTCTGCCCCCAGTGGTTGTTGTTGTTGTAATATAAAACAGTGAAGTCTGACTACAAAGGAAAAAAATGTGTCAAAACTGAGTATAGACTGTAATGATAGTATAAAAAAGGTAAATGATGTAATGATGTAATATATTATATATACTATACCAAAGCATCAGTGGATTTGGAAAAGCAAGTCGCCAGTCTACGATATTCTCCCATTAAAAAACCTCTAATGTTTGTGTTCAAACATAGGTGCAGAACCAATAGTAAACTTCTGCTCCCAACTTCTATAAATATAATATGAGAAGCTACTGTATTGTAAATGTCCAAAAGAATTCATGTTTTTTTTCCCATTAACTTGAGCATGTTAGGTTTAGTAGAGTTGTTAAGCATTCACTTCAGCAGTTGTGAGCGTCAGGAGTTGAAGGAAAGCTTTTCTTATGAATGCACAGCAGATGGTGATTCACAAAGCACGTCCGCTCTATTTTGGACAAAGCATTTAAATGGTTAGCGAAATGATTTCTCTTCTTCCCCTGTAAGTACTAAAGATCTGCAGATTAGACGTCCTGTCAGGCAAGAGCGGGGCAGAGAGTTGTGCAGAGAAAATTATGCAACGTCGTTAAAGTTTATGTACTAATAAAAATAATAACGGTTGTAGGTCTTGTGAAAAACAGAAGGGCAGCAGGGTGAGTGGGATGTGAATGCAAGTTTTTATTTTTCACCTGCCAACCCAGTCCTGGGGAGTGAAATCTGTGTGTGTGTGTGCAGCAACCCTAAATCTGTTGCAATTTTAGGGTTGTTATATTTGGTCTGCACTCAAGTGTTTCCAGGTTGAACATGTTTGTATCGCTGAAAGTTGCAGAACATGATAAAAATGGCCAGAGTAAGGCATATATATATAAATATATATAAGTATATTTAGAAATATATATATAAATATATACAAATATATGTATGTAGCACACCTACATGTACTGTAGGTGTGTAGTATAGACACAACAGTATAAATATATGTGACTGTACATACACATACATTTATACTGTTTATAAATATATATATAAATATATATACAAATATATAAATGTATATATATAAATATATATATACAAATGTGTGTAGCACACCTACGTGCATATATGTCTGCACATACACTCATACTGTTTATAAATATATGTATATAATTGTTTATATTCATGTATTTATGTGTATATATGTATATATATACATATATTACACAGTATATACAGTATAGTTTTTTAAGCAACTCCGGGGATGTCCTTCAATTCAAATTTCATGAAACTAAATTTTGATTTTTAGTTGCATATTTTTATCCTTTTTTTTTTTGACATTTTTTTCATTTTTATAAACTCCATCATTTGGATTAGACACAAATAAAAACAGGTGTGAAAAACAAACATCGACCAGATGTTATTTGTCTTTCTGCAGTAATAAACACTTCTTTTTTTGACAGATTGATTTATAGAACTAATTTATTTTTTATTTATGTTTTTAAGACTGATGTTTAAGTGCATTTATGCATAAAATTGAATTTCTTTCCCCACTTCTCCCCTTTATTACAATTTAGATTTTTAATTATATTTGCAAAAATTGTGATTAGTGTTGTTTGTATTAATTCATCATAAATATCTCCCATCACTTTTTGACTGCACAGAAACTGTAAACTCGTTCTTTTCACTCACAATCTATCTAATTTTGCTGAGACTTGTATTTGATTCATACATTAACAGTAGAGTGAAGTCTTTGATGACATTTTAATTTAATTTATTAAATCAGTAAATTTGTCTGCGGTGATTTACCATAACAAATGTAGAAACAATTACCATTTTTCTTTTCCCTTTTTTTAAATTTTTTTTATTTTTCCACAATAGCCAGTCGCTTAGTGACAGCTGCACAGATGAAGGTCAGTTTACATTTTATGTATTCAAGCCCTGGGGTGCAGACAAACACAGCCAACCAACAAGTCACATGAACAAGTTGTGTCACGGTCTTGTTGAAACAGTGAAAAATCTATTTGGAAACAGAAGGAAAATGTGTTAAAACAAACTGTTTTAACACAAGTTGAATTTCATGTTCTGCTTCGAGGAGTTTAATTAACAACTTCAAAAATTAATATGTCTAATGAGCCTACTAAAAATGAGTAAAAAGATCTACTGAAAAAGCCAGAGTTGAACTTAACTGTAATGACAACATGACGCCACATCCTGGCCAAGCACAAGATACACACAGGCCAGCTCATTAGCACGAAATGCTAAATGAACCCATTAGGCTGAATGATTACATTATTAATAAATAATGCGTTGTTTTATCTGTAATTTTTTTTTTTTAATATTTAGGAAATAAGATGGAAATAAGATTCCAGGTCTTAGCTTTATGCTAATGGCTAACAAACATTGTAAGCAGCTACAGGACCATCACTGCTAGGACGATTTCATTTCTAACTGTTCACAAATGGAACTGAAAACATGTTGTTGTTGTTGTTGTTGTTGTTTTTCTGCTCGGAGCACCAGTGTTTTCCAAAAAAGCTTTCAATGTCACACAAAATTCACAGCATCATGTTGCTGCTGCTCCCTGAGCCTGACTGTGTGGAAAATCACTCGAGCCTAGAATACAAAGTTTCACCTTCAAAATATAAAAATTATTAATAAATGTACGAGAGATGTTTGGGGTTTTGTTTATTATCATTTTAATTTTGGTATTATATTCAATCATAAAGAGAAACAAATACTGTAATACGTACTGAATCCCGGTATTGTATTTTAGAGAATAGCCGGCCTCTTTTGTGTCCCTATCAATTCAGTAATGACGAGATGGCCATTGCAGTGAATAGTAAATCAAGTAATCAGAAAGGACTGTTTTTATCCCCAATCAGTGGCCACTTTACTAGAGTAACTGCAGTGGACGGCAGTGTCCACCGGGGTGATTTCCAAATGTTCTCGGGCCGATTAAATCTTCAACAGGACAATAAAGAGCAAATGAATGGTTCTCTCCACAGGTCACATGGGAATAGCAATTTTGCCTTTTCTGGCAGGGGGCGCTGCGATGACACAGGTGATCTGGAATAAAACCATGTTATTTTGATAGTGAGTTCAGATATCTGACATTTGTATTCATTTCCCGAAAGAAAATCCCGATATTTAGGCTCGCTCAGCTGGTTAATAATGATCGTCTGTCTGCAGCGAGAAACAGGCTGTTGATTTTTCACATCTCGTCTTTGGCTTTTACTCTCTGCTAAATTTAATTTGACAAAGGAGCTGATATTCTCAGAGATATTTCAAAGGTTTATAAAGAAGTCAAATTGAAGTCAAGCTTGGAGTGACAAAGATGACGGATCAAGCGACGTAGCTAAGGCATAGGTGGACAAACATTTTGGCTCACGGGCTGAAATGAAAATCGGAATTTGACCAGCGTAAATTCAGTATTGTATGGATTAAACCTAAACTCCTCAAAGAAAATTTGGCACTTTTGATGTATGCCGTCATCTAGTGGCAACAACTGAATTTACGATCAAGTGATCGCAATGCATGAAAAAGAAGAACTTGAATCAGTCTTTACCGTACTTTGTGTCAGTGTTCAATGGGCCGGATAAGAAAGCGCAGCGGGCCATATGTGGCCCACGGGCCGTAGTGTCACTAACAAGTCGCTGTATGTTAGCATTTTTGTAGGTGGTTATTGAAATCTCTTGGACAGAAGTTTTGAAGGAATATCCCCAACTCTCTCTCTCTAGCGCCCCCACTGGACAAGAATATTGTTAATCTACAAAACAAATGTCTTTTTTGCATGCATCTACAGATGCATCTTAATTGAGACGATTTAATTTAAAAAAAAAATCTAGCCAGATTATTCAAAGGCTCATACATAGAATTTACTCAAAACTACTTTTACTTTTGATGGGAATACACGGATCATTACAGCTATAAGATACATGGTACACTGTACAAGTGCAACCATTTATACTGTATTAAGGTAGGCAGGCTTAGAGTTTCTGTTCCAGTCTCAGTGGTACTCTCCCCTGGTACTTCAAAGTACAGTAACCCCATTTCAAACTGGATTTCTAATGCCACCATCATCAACACCTTCCACTAGTAACAATTCCGGCCAATATTCCGACTTTAAACAAGTACAATTCATGACAGCTGCCTCTACACAGAGCCCTCGGCTCGGCGCGCGCCATGCATTTATTACAGATGTATAATAGCGGATTATTCTCTGTGACAGAGTCGCACACAAGAGGACACGGGAGACTGGCTGCCTCATACTCCAGGTTAGTTACCAGAACAAGAGTCTCATTACTCCACAGACCAGGAGGAGTCACGCTGAGCTGTTTTATCACAAACCGGCAGCAACCTTTAAAAAAAAACCTAGTGCGGCATTAGCCGCAGCACAGAGCATGAGTCATTACGGTGTCTGAGGAATAAGAGGCGGGAATCACTCGGCTGACAAACCCGTTGGAAGGCACAACAAAAAAAAATAGAATGTGTTTTGTTTAACATGCATTCTCCTTGACGGCTCTATCGCAGACACTTCAACAAAGCCGTTAAGCTTAGCGCTGAATCCTCGAACACCCTGTGTGTTGCTAATGATATATAATAATGAGGTCATTATTAAGTGTATCATATTACCCTTTGACTTGACGCGGGGCGTTTGTCCTCCTGCACTGAAGTGTGGAAAATGTCATTCAGACACACTTTGATTCAAGGTTTTAATTAGTCCCCGCTCTTAAATGAGGCCACGTTATTTCATAAGACCGTGTTTACAGTCTTTTGAAAATTCTGCTTTTAAGACGGAGAAGTTCATTTACATTTAAATTGAAATAACAGCGACGAGGGGGAAAGGTTCACATACGGTGAATTCTACAGAGGAGCCCGTTGTTGACGGTAGAACGCAGGCAAACCAGCCTGAAGATTTATGAATACGCTGCATAAACACTAACAGGCTTTTGTTGACAAAATAACAAACGAAAAAAAAACAGCAGAAAGTCAATTCAAAGTTGTAATGCGTAGCACGGAGACCTTGCTTTTTAAACTGTAATGATCGACCGTCTGTATATATTATGGACTATTAACGAGGGATCAGTGGACCGTGTACTCACAAACATACCAGGGTTTAAGGCCCTTGTTAACTCATCTGAGATTTACTGTTTTGAAGAGACGTTTTGATTGAATAAATTTATCGATTTAAATCCACTTTGAAAAAAAAAATCCATTATTATTTTATTATTAGTAGTAGTATTATTCATAGTATGTGCTTGTGGTCAAGGTACACACTGGATAGTTGATGTGTCTATAACAGGGATATATATATATGTATATACTATAGAGACACCCATTCACACCTAAATTCACACTAAGGTCCATTAAGAATTTTAAATTTAATAAATCAATTTTTTTGTAGGGTTGCGACCCCAAGGTTGGAAAACACTGCTCTAGTGTCTACATTATTACATTATTAGTACATTTATCTCTTAGTACATTTTTGTATTGAGTTTATATTGGTTTTACATAAAATCCATATATTTTAGTACATTTTTTTAAATAAAATTAAATAAAAAACATATTTTCTTAGAATAGTAGAATCATTAATAAATTATGTTGACAACCAAGTAAAACAGATTGCAAAGACATTGTAGCAATGAGATACAGACAACACATGTTTTCATGGAGCTCTTGGTCCTAATGGACATATATTTGCCTTAAGGGTCAAAGTACAAGTACTACAGTTGGCAAATTATTACTTGAATCATAATTTTACCCTGATATATTTTTTTCTGTTCAAACGGCTCCTGCTGACCTGCCAGGTAATCATTTTTCAGTCAGTTCCACTGCACACTTTACATTTGTTAATAATGTCAGGAACTCAATCCCGTCTTTCTCTGGGCATTAAACGCTGAACATTCTCAAAGGGCAAATCAATGTGCTGCAGTTTAACAAATCACACAGAGGGATTAGCTTAAAAGAACAAAATCTCTTTGCTTTCATATTACTCAGTGTTTTACATGCCCAATATGCTTGTATCCCTATTAATAAATTATAAGGTTCAGCGTGTGTGTCAGGCAGTGTCGGAAGGATTATCTGCCGGTTCTGTTGGTGTCGAGTGGAAAAATATTGATACAATGAGGATTGGATTCAAAATCAACATTCCAAATATATAAATGCATATGCATATAAGTAAATATAAGTATAATATATATATTTTTATATTTATATATATATAAGTATGTATATATATATGTATGTATAAATATATATAAATATTGATGATTGGATTTCAATCAACATTCAAAATATATAAATATATGCATATATGTATGAATATATACAAACAGTGATGATTGGATTTAAAATCAACATTCCAAATATATAAATGCATGTGCATATATGTACACATATGTATAAATATATATAAACAGTGAGGATTGGATATAAAATAAACATTCCAAATATATATATATATATATGTGTGTGTGTTTGTGTGTGTGTGTGTGTGTGTGTATAAATATTTATAAACGGTGAGGATTGGATTTAAATCAACATTCCAAATATATAAATATACGCCTGTATGTATAAATATATATATATATATATATGTATGAATATATATATAAACCATATGGATTGGATTTAAATCAACATTTTAAATATATAAATATATACTTATATATATGTATGTATATGTATATGTATATGTATATGTATATGTATATGTATATGTATATGTATATGTATATGTATATGTATATGTATATGTATATGTATATGTATATGTATATGTATATGTATATGTATATACACCTATATTAAGCAGGAAGACCCTGTTACACAGGGTTAAACTTTCTGCTGTGATGAGATATAAATACTGTATTTTACCGTTTAGTTACATTTAGAGATAGAAAACAAAACCTTTTTTATTATAGTGTATATATTTATGTGTGTATATTTAGCTCAAACGATTCCTCTTAAAACATCCAATGAACTACGGGGTGTGTCAATACTGTAGTGACAATAACAATATATGTTCCAAGTTCAAAGATTTATTACGATCATAAATACAAAAAAAATGATCAACACTGAGATGGCATTAAGAGAGTAAAGACAGAAGATCAACTGAACCAAAGACATTAATTTTTACCAATAGTTGACAGGTGACTTGCCTTGATAAACATCTTTTCTCCTCCATATCTACATAAAGCTCTTTCAGTCAGCCAAAAAGGTTACACGTGTAATTACAAGAAAAAGTCTCGGCTGCTAATGACGGGAAAGACTCCATTTGTTGTTCTGCTGTCTGACTTGTTAAATGTCAGTCAGTGTTTCAGCTAAAGAGAGTACACACACACGAGAAGGTGGAAAAGGTGACAGATTTCTGATAATAAAGAATGACTCATGACGCCCACATTTATTTATACCTCTCAACAGTGGAAGGGATTTCATTGGATGTGACGGCAGGAAAGAAAGTGAAAAGTCAATATATCATGTTTACAAGAGCAGAAATAGGATTCAGTGGGAGATTAACTGGCTCCTGGTAATTTCTTGTATCTGGTTCAGATTCTGTGAATGTTATAATGACCTGTGTAGTGCCTGGATTTTTAAAAAAGTGACTAAAAAAAAAGACTTTTATTTTAAATTCTAAATCTAAAAGCTGCAGAAAAAGCCACAGAAATGGTGTGATTTTTTTTTTTATTCCTTGCTGCAGTCATTTAATTGAGAAAACTATGTCACACCACATCTATACGCAAATCTAGACTCATACTAAGTAGTACCTGTGTGTTACAGTTGTGTGAAGGGAAAAATGCCATGTGTAAATTAATAAAATATCATTAATGCACATGTCAAGCGTGCACAGGGTTCATTAAGAAATAAAGTGGTTTTAAGTAGAAGTTAAATGACAATAATTGAAGACACAGCCGTCGCGTCACTCCATTTGTTGCCGTTTATTCTCATTACAGAGGCGACACGTCTCTGCTTTAATGAAACAGTTCATTGATGGAGACACACTTAACAGTTTGCATATATAAACCTTAAGCAGTTTGGTTATGTAAAATGTAATCCGCTTTCAGCGCTGTCCTTCCTGTTCAATTTCATTCAGCTGATTGACTGCCTCTAAAAGTGACATGTACAAAAAAAAATAAAAAATCATAGTCCAAACAGAATGTTCAAAGTGGAGCCACTCTTGTATCAGAAGTGACAGCGCACTTTTCATCACTTATTTGAATAAGGATAAAATGATGTTTTGTTCACGTCAAGGTCTGTTGTTGTGACACCCTGAGAAGTCTTTGTATTTGTCCAAGAAACTGTTGAATACGGAGCAGGAACAACAAAGCAGTAGGAGGGAGGGGGGGGGGGGGGGGGGGGGGGCGACCATGATGAGACCCCTGTGTCTGAGGTAGACCAACAGGAAGACAGCCACAAAGTGAGAAAAAAAGTTTAAGACCAGCTCGATGGGGGTCAGTCATGCAGTCAGAGAACTCGAAGGATGTTGGGAGACCCAGCAGCAGGACTGGTTCTGGGTCTCAGGTGATACATATAGATACATATATACATATATATTTATATATTTGAAATGCTGATTGAAATCCAATTCTTGATGTTTATATATATTTATACATATTTATATATATATATATATTTATATATGTATGCATATATGCATATATTTATATATTTGGAATGTTGTTGTATACATATACATATATAAGTATATATTTATATATTTAAAATGTTGATTTAAATCCAATTCATATGGTTTATATATATATTCATACATATATTTATATATATATATTTATACATACAGGCGTATATTTATATATTTGGAATGTTGATTTAAATCCAATCCTCATTGTTTGTATATATATATATATACATATATGCATTATGCATTTATATATATTCATATTCATATATATATATATATATATATATATAATGTCTATTTAAATGTTCTGAATTGTTAGTACTAGCCTCATTACCCAATCCCAGAACACAGCTCCAGACACTTTGAACACAATAAGAGGACAAGGAGTGTCTTTGAATAAAAATCAATTTTTGCCCTTCAAAAAAGAATGCTTATTAAACATTATTAAACAGTGTTCTTATTGTCCGCTTATCCTTACTGTGTTTTTTTTTTTTTTTTTTTTTTTTTTTTTACATTTTTTATTTTAGACACTCTCAGTCTGTCTGAGAAGCAGCAACTGTCTGAAGTGACGGTGTGACGGCACCGTCACACTGTGCTCATTAGCTAATCTAAAGGAAGCAGATTTGTTCGTTTCAACAGCTACATCTGTATTTTCCTGCCGTCACACCCCGTTGGAAGCAGGCGACGTTGAAAATTCCACAGCAGCTATTTTTACAACAAAACACTGTTTCTTCACAGCACTTTCACACGGACGTCTACGCTTGTTTATGCCACATCATTACCACGCCGCACTTACAGCTGCGTTGCAGGTCATTGACTCATCAGTGTCCCGATATTCAATGACGCCGGAACCTAATTACCTCCCGAAATCCCATTAAACATAAAGTAATTCATGACCTACTGAACCGTGGAATGATTTGAGAAACTCATACAGTTTGTGTGTGTTTTTGTTCGCAGTGGTAGCGTGTACTCAGAGCAGTTACTCACTCAGAATGATGTTATTTCTCGTGTTGGAAAAAAAAAAGTAAGTCAGGATTGGAGCTCCTGTTTTTATCTAGCACTAGGAAGAAGGAGATAAGGACCAGACCATTCTGTGGGTTCTGTCTGTCCAATGGTGTGGCTGCATATTCAGTACTTCAAAAATGTATGGCATGGGGGCTGCAATGATCCTATATCCCAAAGGGGGCACTGCAAAAAAATCTTTGGAAACCACAGTGGTTAGGTGTCAACAACCTTTTGCCTTTAGGTGAAAAAAAAAAATGACTTGAGCATCGTCGTGCGACTGTTTTTCATTTGTTTTTCAGTTTGTAAAGATCAGGTACTAACTCCTTCGAAGCCACTGTTTGATGCATATTTATACATGTGCATCTGCTGTGATTTGAACAGATGCTCACGTTTGTATATTTTAAGTAGTTTTATGAAAGACATGGGGGGGGGGGAAACTGCCAGATGTCAGACACTGCTGTATTACATTAGAAATAAATAAGATTTGCTGTAAAAGAAAAGGAATCTACTAATAGGAAGAACATTGATTATGATTTATTCAGTCCTATCTATCCATCATATTCTACCCTATCAGGGGAGAATATGATAGATAGACAGATAGATAGACAGGCAGACAGATAGACAGATAGACAGACAGACAGATAGACAGATAGACAGTCAGACAGACAGATAGATAGATAGATAGA
>NC_024328.1:11568698-11596010 GCF_000523025.1 Cynoglossus semilaevis
CCTCTGGTTTTCTGTAAACAATTTCCTGAGTAGTTTATGGTTTAAATTTGTAAAGTGACAACTTCTAATTATAGAGAGACGTCACTCTGTAAATTACAGTGCCGTCAGTGTCATACAAATTATAAGGCAAGGTACACATTGTAGACAAGTGTGAAAGAGCAGGGATAGTGTGCTCCTGCAGTTTAATTTATTCATTTATTTTACTTGCATTAAAGTAAGGTATAATCATTTTAATATTTAATCATAGTATGAGAAAATCATTTAAAGAGTCAGTATTATTATATTCAGAAATTTAAGATAAATCTCTGTTGGTAACATTTCTTGGAATGCATTTGTTCTTTTTTTTTTATGCAGCAGATCTAGAATTGACACTCTACAGGCCAGGAGGCTTTTGCATGTTTTGTGTGTTTTGGTTGTGTGTTTTTGTGTGTTTGCCTCAAGGAATAAGAAGCTGTGAAGGCGTGTTGTGGAAAACATCTGTAACTAGTTGCTAACATCTGGGACTGCCAGGCTTTCTAAGGTCACGGTGAAAACAACGATCAATAACCTGACAGTGGCGTGTCACTGGAGAGATGCATGTACTGCACACATGCACTAAAACACACACAAACACACACACATCTGAATGCAGATGCTTTTGCCAATCATCGTGACAGACATGGCTGACTTTGTCTACCTGGGTCTGTTTCTCTTCCCACTTCACTCACTTATTCTTCCATTTTCTTCTGAATACAACAAAAACGTAAAGAAAAAAAACATACATTTTTACATCCATAAATATTCAATATACATACATACATACATACGTACATACATACATACATACATACATACATACATACATCCATAGAGTACATACATGCAGTATATATCCATATATAGTATACATTTACTATACAAATAAATATACAGTACATATATAACTATACATTTATATGTACTATATATATTTATACGAATATAAAAGTACATAGATTTATATATTCATATCTACATATATGTATATACATGTTTGTGCAAATGTATTTATACATATACATGTATATGTATAAATATAAATATATATGTAAATATACGCATATCTTACAAAGACACACAAGTGTCACATATATGTACTGTATATACATATATACACATATATTTGTGTATTTTTGTTTTTTATAAAAAGATAGGTTTGGTCATTGCCATAGATATGCTGAATTTGTGAGAAAAATAAAGGCATTTTTCAGTGAGTCAAAGGTCGATTAATATATGTGGGTTAAGTCACAACCCATAAAACTGTTATATTTAATAAAAAACGTCCTTTTAATTTAAAACAACAATAAAAAATACACACTAAAATAAAAAAACATGACATAAAATAAAATAAATTAAAAAAAAAGATGAAACAAAACTCTTGCACAGGTCACAAGTCATAGGAAATAAAGTGTTATTCTTGCTAACAGCCTGTGATCACATCCTTGGTATGCAGATGATGTCCTTATTTACACCTGACACATAAAAATATAGTGAGTAGTGTGGCCCACATAAACAACAACACTGTGTAGCAGTTGCTTATTTAAAGTATTTTTTTAGTTTATCTTATCTAGCCAAAGATTTTACCCTCTGCAGTACCTTTGCGGACCCTTAGAGTTTTCCTACCCCTTGTTGAAAACCTACTTATTTTGGTTGTTTTGTGTTGTGACGACAATTTTTTTATTTATTTATTTTTGGTCCTGTTCTGTAACACTTATTGTTTATGTATGTTTTCCCAGAGGTCAGAACACTAAGCAGGTTAAGTCTGGGACAAAAGTGATTGCGGACATTTTTTTTTTCCTGACCAGGAGAAGCTTCTAGAACAGCTAGTCATTTCAACCGTAAAGGTTTAAGGATGTACGATGGAAAACATCTGTAACTAACACTGGTGACTGGCAGTTCTTCAAGGTTACAGAGAAGACGATCAATAATCAAAGTATCACGTGTCACTACAGAGATTCATGTTCACACACACACACACACACACCTACATTTATGTAAATGCAGACATGTTTGCCAATCCTAATGAAAGGCCTGACTGGTTTTTAGCCCCTACATCTGTTTCTCTCTTCCTTTCCTTTGCTTTTACCCGTTTCTTTCCCAACCCTCCGTTCAGTGATTACCAGAGTATTGATTGTCTGTGTGACTTTCCTTCCTCCCTTATCCTTTAGCATCCTCCATTTTAACAACGCCTGACCAAGGCAGGAACCACTGGTAACTTCACATTTTGAACGAAATTACAGTGCAGGTTAGGAATTCAGGAAAATCATCAAAACCCTAAAGAGGAGAGTGATGATAACTAAGCGCAGTGATGGTTCAAAGAGTCCAAAGAAAGACTCTCTGAGAAAAGAAGAATCCTCTCTGACCTCAGCCACCACTGACTCGTCACGCTCCTCCTGTCTGGCAGATAGAGCAGGAGCCTCAGCAGCAGAAGCAGCAGTTTCACAGACATACTTTTTCACGAAATCTCTCAGACTTCTGAACTACTGACCTCGACCTAACTTTAGCATTTGTTTATCGAAGAAGAAATCAGTTTACTCTTCAGAGCTGATACTCTTTTTTAGTGCAATATCGTTGCAGAACTTGCTGCTAAATTTCTGCAAATGCTGCTAAATTTCTGCAAATGTAATGGTATTTGTTTCAGCCAGTGTTGAGACTTTTGAGACGCTTCTTAGTTCTCCTAGTCACGTTCTCGGCAATTTCATCAGTTACTTTTACTCTTCCGTTGCTGCTGTTTCTTCATGCTGTGTTTGATGAAAGTGTTCAGAGTGAACTTCAATGCTAGCAATGTCCCTTTGCTTTGTTACACAGTAAACAACTGTAAAAAAAAAATCTTCAAAAGTGTGTCATTTAGCATCATAACGGATAAGATAAAGATTCACCGATAACAGTATAAAAAAATAGTGCCAATCATTGACTCTTTGCCCTCATTCGTCGTTTTATTAAAGAAGGTCAACAATGTCCTATTATCGATCTACTCAGATTAAGTGGAGCTGCTGAAATGCAGCAGGATTTTTCAATCGAATGCAATTTTGATGTGACTATGCAGACGATATGCGATTTTATTTTAAATTTTATTTTTTTCCCTAAATTGTATTCATTTATTATTTAATGTGAAGACTAAAGTTTAATTATTTCTTTTTTTATATAATTGGGAGTTGTTTCCTATTGGATTAAAATGGCCTTCTATTAATGAAAGAAAAATCATCAAGCTATAATCCACAAAGCTGTGTCACCTATATAATACTACTTCACAGTTCATTTTAGGACTCGCCTGTAGTAGGTACACGTATACAGCATGGTGGACAACCCTAAGGACATATAGAGACTACTTTTATTCTGCGAAAAATGTAAAAAATGTTCTAACTCTGTCAGAGGAGTCAGTTCTTTGCTTCTGAACAAATCACTTTGTGCCCACCCTCCTGTTTCTACTCAGGTCTCAGGTGTGTGTGTGTCTGTGTAGCAGTGTAGCAAGGTATGGTGTTGCTTAGGTTAACAAAGGCACAAAAAGGGGATGAAGCCCCATCTTCTGTCCCTGTCCGGTACATTCCATCCACTTGAGCTAAAGTAGAGGGAGGTTTCGTCACAGATTGTGACAGGGACAGTAATCCACAGAGGACCTAACTCTTTTTATTTCATCCGTGACAGAGAGCACTGCTGGGGTTGCGGGGGGGCTTCAGAGACAGGTTTTGTGAATACCTGATGAGTTCAAGTGAGCTGCAGTCCTTGGAGAGGAGAAGAAAAGATTGAGTGATGGGGGCCCAAGGCCAACTCATCCTGAAAGTTTTTCTTCCACCCACCCATTCTGATTCTCACTCCAAATCACTCCCCCCCCCACCCCCTCCAACCTCTCCATCCTTTTTTCCCTCTTTTCCAATATATTTCCTCTCTTTATATTTGCCACCCTGCCCTCCTCCCCCTTTCCCTCCATCCCTCTTCGTCTTTCAGCTTTCCTGTCTGAATTTATATGTGGGTTCACTGCTCTGTATCCTCATCCTCTGCATGCCCCGGTCCCATGAGAGACTACTTTAGCTTAACACGGGGATTTGAAGATCAGAGAGCAATCGGCAGTGAGAGGTAAACACACAAGACTCCAGCTGCCCTTAGAATAGGGGCATTGAGTAAAGATGAGGGTATTGATTGGATATATTCTGGCGGTAGCATGTTAAAGGGTGTCTCGCTGAAATGAGTGGCTGTTACACGCTAATTGAAAGCAGTGTTAAATTCACCCTCCCGTCCTCACACTATATGAGGTTATGTACTAAATGTGTTCGTTTCTCATAGTGTTCGGCAAACAGCTGCTCACATGACTCCAGTCAATAAGGGTCTGTGACAGGCGTTAGGGCTGCTGTCATTTACAACTTAATTGTAGGTTGTGCGTTTTTTGCTTGGTTACAATGAGCACAACACTCAGCTCAGGGTTTTACAATCATGTCAGTTGAATGGGACGTAGGCAAATCTCACAGAGTCACAAAACATTTCCGTTATGTATATGAAGCAGCTTTGGTCCACAGTTGTGTAAATCCTGCCTCCAGAGGGACAATAAGAGCCTGTTATTGTTACTGTAACTTAAATATGTGCTTGGTTTATCAACAAACATCCATATCAGATACAGATACTGTTCCTCGTAGTATCTGCTCATAGATAGTAAGCAGATGAAATCAGGCTTCCATTAGGTATGTGGTTCCTCTGGGTCTTAAACCCAGGACCTTTTGCATGTAAGGCACCATTACACCATTACAACATGGAACCAAACAAAACAAAATGGCATGTGTGTATATATATATATATCCGCTTACTATCTATGAGCAGATACTACGAGGTACAGTATCTGTATTTGATATAGATGTAGGTTCCATACGGTTAGCATGCCTGCCTCAGAAGCTGACTCCTGGGTTCGATTCCCAGAGAAAGCACATGCTTAGCACTTGCTAGGGACAGTCTGTTAACAGCAGATCCGCTGCTAAGACAACAAAAATTTAAATGTGGGCTCAATATAGTACATTATTTTTTATTATATCCATCCATCCATTTTCATCCGCTTATCCGGGTCGCGGGGGCAGCAGTCTCCACCCAAATCACACTGAACCGTACCAACCCCCCTAAACCTTCCTGCGGGTGGTGAGTCCACTGGAAGGTACCAACCGCCCTAACCGGGATTCGAACTTGCCCAGGAGGTGAACCCTGGGGTTCCACACTAATGACAAAGACATTGCCTCTGGGCCAAAACGCCACATTTTTTATTATATATATATACTGTATATATATATATATATATGATATCTATGAATATATACATGTATCTATATTTTATCCTCTTGTTTAGATAAATAAAAAAGTCACAAGATGACTATTTTATGTCGCATCTGAAAAGACACATTTTGAAGGTATTGTTCAGCTGCATTAAAGTCAGATTTACCGATGACCTAAACTCCAGTGTTTGGCTTCATGTCGCCTCCTCCACTCACATCCTCACTCCTCACTCCATCCATCATCTGTCCTCAAACTCAGTCCAGGATCAATCCATCCATTCTCTCTACCACTTATACTTTGAAAGTGACAGGGGAGGTGATGAACTCAATCCCAGTTGACACAATATTTGGACTTGGTGTCAATTCTTCACACACACATATTCACACACGTGATCAATGTTGAGTGTTTGATCAACCAAACCCCAACCTGCAAGTGTGTCGTGCATGGACTCAAAGGTTGATGATTAAAACATACACACCATGTAAACAGTAGAATTGGGAATGCTACGTTCTTAACACTTTATTTCCATGAGGATTTGTTCCAATTTGTTTTATTATAAACATCCCAAATGTCTATTTTTAAGATGCAAAAAAATGTAAAATTTACAAAAAAAAAAATGTTTAAAATACTTGCGGCCTTTTAAATATTAAAAATAAATACTAATTATTATAATTATACATTAAAATAAATAATTCGTTCTTGTTATTTCATTACATGTGTGAATATTATTCCATAAATAATATAAATAAATATTATTTTAAAATGTTAAGTCTAGAAAGAAGCAGCCACAAGTCTCTTTTTTTCCTATGCAGTTCAACCATCCATAAAAAAGTTGATCTTATTACATTTCTTGTTTTGAATTCTTGTTTTGAATTTAAAAAACTTGCTAAATGGCTAATTTGCCAGTTAGCAAGCTGCAAATATTGGCAGCACCACTCTACAGGCAGTTTAGAAATAGATAACTCCCAGACTTAGTTGTTTAAAAGCATTTTCTTTTCATTCCCCCCTCACTTACAGTATAAGAATAGAAGAATGGGACTTCCATGGTGTAGTGTTTATCACACCTTGGCCTCTGACAACATGTGAGACCGTGTGGTGCATTAGTGTTGAGCCTGACAATAAATACAGTAATCAGCGCCAACGGTTTCCATAAAAAACACTTCACGTCAAAGAACTGCAAAAGATTATTTTATTCTACTAAAGTGCAAAATAAACAGGAAGTTGAATTTACACCTAAACCACAGAGCCTAACACTGACTTAGTGTGTTTCACAGACCAGCAAACACCACTACAGGATGAATGGATGCTGTTTTGGGATCCTATTCTCAAAGCTACTCCTCTTCTGTATTCATTCCCATCCCAAGTTGCTCAGATTCACACTTTCCTCCTACTTAACCTAAATTCACTGAGACACAAGATCCGGTTGGCAAAAAATGGAAAAGGTGTTAGCGAGTGGTGGCTGTGGCCAGGAGGAGGAAATACGTGGATGGGTGATGTAAGATCGTGACAAAGCGGTGAACCAGTGGAATAGGTGTTAATTGGATACATCTACGTACTGTTTATCCATCCTCTTATTAACTGCTGCAGGAGCAGCCGAGCTGAGGTGATGACTGTGGACTACAGCAGGGAATTGATTATGCATCCTAAGGGGCTGCAGCAGGAAGAGCACAGCCATAACCCGATTTATGTGGGCTTGCTGCGTGGTGTTTTGTGTTTTTAAAATCGTTGGGAGTTTTCTTTGCTGCATTTTTGAATGCGATTGTGAGTTCTCCATGGATGTCTGCTCACCTCCAGCTGCGATGTTTTATAACCTATCCGTCCAGATCCATATCCTCTCCATTCATCCAGTCACAGTTTGTATTAACAGTCTTAATATAACAGCAATAGCTGCCGTACCGCCACTACCACCAACACTTTCCTCCTGTTCCGTTACAATACCGTGTCCTGAGCTGTTAAGGAAAGTAATAATGGCAGCCATAAGCATGAAATCAAAACCAAACTCTAATATGGTTTTTGCAAACGTGTTGATTCAAGCATTTATTCTGATTTGTTAATCAGAGTGCATTTGTGTGACAGCCCAGGTAACCAGCAAACACCATCAGAGCTCCCAGCTGCCACATGTCATCCTTCAGGCTGCAAGAAATGGATGTGCTTCATTTCACCTCCCATAATAACTGCAGTAGGGTAACGGAGACCCCAGAGGGCATACACCTTTGTATTAAAACTGTCCATCGTCTTGGCGGTCATGTCACCTGACTTTCCAGGATCACCCACCAGGCCCGTAGAACTGATGACAGCGAGGTTCTATGATACATATTGCTATTTTAGGAACAGAAGATGCAGAAACCACAACAATGTCAGACTAAGGTACTGAGTAAGGAAAGGAGGTGACCTAGGAGAATTTGAATGACACTCGGATCTTGGCGTAACTACTATCGTGATATTGCTATGCAGCTAATGTGACCAGGTGTCCCTGGTTTGTACAGCATTAGCATGTTTTTGTTTTTTGTTTTTTTGGTTACTCTGCATCCTGATATACTCAAAGTCTGTACAGATACTCTATGTGAAGCAACTTGTGAGGAAAGTAGCACCTACACAGGCTAGAAATATATATCGTTCAGCAAACTGCAGCTAGCCCCAGTCATACTTCCACATCTAAATATAGCCTGACTATGATTCATCAGATTAGCATTATTGAGACCAGATAGCAGATGAGAAGGGGCTTTAATTTTTAACAATTTTACACTACACTCTTGCTTGCTAATAGCGAAACAACATAGTGGCGATGTCCTCTAAACCAGCAGTCCCCAATCTTTTTTGTACCAAGGACCAGTTGGGCGATATCAGCGATTACTGTGGATCATTTTTTTCAGTGTCCTACTGCGGCCTGGTACCAAATAATGTACCGATGGGCACTGGTCCCCGGACTGGGGGTTGGGATTCCTCCATGTTTTCATCCAGATGTACCGTAAACTTTGTCCTCCATCTAATAAATTGTAGACTGTATTTGTAGCAGCATCTACAAAGGTGAGAGGAGGAAGCAAAAAACCTGTGAAACTACTCGCGCAACGGCTGAATAAAAACATTATTCTGTCTGCCACACTGTGAACCTTTCCAACCTAACATTGCCAGATAGTTAATTTAATCCTTCATACAATCGGTACCACTTGAATGACACTAGTGGGCACATTTTTTATTTCAGATGTCAACACAGTCAACACACTGAAAAGGCATATGTGAAGTGGCAAAGTTAACAAATATTTGATGGCACATTTTCACCTGGAGGAGTCGGTGGTGTGAAATGTTGCAGCCACAAAGCTGGAGATGACAGTTTGAAAAATAAATGTGTGAAGATTTCTTGTGGTGTTGCACATCATCACTGTAGGCGCATTGTTTATAAACCAAACCAATTACAACCGAGAGATGTTGTCAAACCTCAATTTCCCCAATGGTTGTCGCACCAACAAACACCAAAAGTATGAGAACATTAAAATCAGCATTTGGAATGTGTCATTTTTTAATACAGCGTACATTTGACCTTACACATTTATACAACACAATTTATGAATATGTATTTTTTTTATCACAGGATTTGGGCATTAGTATTCAAAATAATCTTGGGATTATACTAATGCCAGGGTCACTGTGCATCACTGCTACGCACCATAAGAACCACAGACCACGACCTGATCCCTTTACATACTACACAAAGGTGCAAGGATGTACTGCACAGCAGGGTTCTGAGGATGAAAGAGTCCGTAGCACAAAAACATGACGGCCTGTCTGACTCTGCATTCATTTTCAACTTTAGACGGCAGTAAAGTGTTTACTCATTCACATTCGTTGTTTATTCATGCGAGAATACATGGCACAAGAATATTAAGCAGACTCAAGAAAAACAAAATACAAGAACCAGTGCATAAAATGTAGACAACGCAACAGTCAACACTGCCTTAAATTTCAGTTCACAGAATGTACGTATATTCAAAAGAGTATATACAGTCCATATGGAAAATTGTATTCAGCCACATCACCGAACAGTTCTTTTTTACTCACTACTATTAATACAGGTAAAAATAATACTTAGTCATCCATTCATCCATTAAAACTACTGCACCAACGTGGTGCCCAGGGACATCTGGTAGCCCCTATGGACTACCTAGAGTACCCGCTGGGTATGTTCTAAACATAAAACTAGTCAACAAGATGGTGAAAAATGGTACTCTTACTTTGCTTTTTGAATCAGTTTCACTTGCAATGATATTCAAATGGGTTCAATGACGATGGTAAGAAAAGGTTGAAAAGTTCTGTTAGGCAACTGGACGTGAAATTTTCCAGTTGCCTAACAGAATTTAACAACTTTGACCATGACCTGGATGACTGACACTCTTCATAGACACCATGGTAAGAAGAATGTCTACTGTTGTATGTCCCAGAACTAATGAGTATTACATTGTTTGGGAAGTCTGTATCAAACAACTAGCTCTCTGTATCACTAAGTACCCTTGAAGTAGCTCTCAGTTTCAAAAAAGCTGGTGACCCCTGAACTATTGATTATTCTTTTGCAGGGTTGGGGGCTGGAGGGTGAAGGAGGTAGGTTAATAATAGTAGTAATAATAATCGTGGCAGTCTGTGGATTAGAGGTTTAAGGAACAGACCTGATAACAGTTGATCGCAGGTTTGAATCCCACCATAGCTAGCCATGGTGCTTCTGACAGCAACCACTGCTTCCCAGAAATAAGTTGATGGTTTGAATCCAGTTGTAGTGTGTTCATGTTCTATAACAACAAGTATAACTAAGTAGGTCATAGTTAAATATACTTATTTAGATGTTGGTAATGAGTAATTAAACTATTCAACATGTTAGTTTGCAATGGATATTTGTACTTAGAAATCACAGTAACTTGGTTTTGTATCTCTAACTACCAATGGGACGTAAAGATCAAGACGTTAGTTGGGTAAAAAATCCCAGATTGCAACAGATTCAATATCACATTGTGTACATTTTCGGGCAATAACCACGTTCCAAGCAGAAGGTTCCCGGATAATTCCACGTAAAATTAGTTGTTAACCACAGCCCTGCTGGGATTCAAACCAGTCATCCTCAGATCACAAGCTAAATTCTTTTACCACCACACTTTATTATTCCATGGAGCAGTGGGAAGTTTTCCAGGATGTGACCCGTCATGCTGGTGAAATGTAAAAGTAAAAAAATGTAAGTTTTAGTTTGGTGAATTCCAGAAAAATGTTACTGCATTATTCATTAAATTACCGCTCAGTGAAGGTGAAGCGGCATGGTGTTGTTTGTTGTATTGTCGGCCTAAGTGATTTAAACCCACGACGTCCGGCTGTGTTGAACATGTTAGAGCAGGTTTTTTGGAAGGAATATTCACATTTGAGCCTGACATGACTGCGCCCCAGTGGTCTATAAAGATATGCTTTATCGATTTCAGTGTAAAAATTGGCCTCCACCGGCTTTGACCTGGGGTCAGTCGAGTACTTTTTTGGGTGAATAAAAATGAAAATTGTGAGCAAGGCCCTCTGGTCTAACATTCTCGCCTAACCTCACAAATGGTCCTCTTTATAATTGGGTAAAAAAGTCAAACAGACAAACTTGATGAAAGTTTCTCAAGTGAGGCAAACCGACTTCATATTTATTCTGGTGAATTTATGATAGGACAAAGTCAAATGTTCCTGTAGGTCTAATGTGTGTAGCCGAACTATCGACAGCAAGATTAGAATACTCGAGAAGAAGAACAAATGAAATAATCCTGATCTTTTTCAATGTGTTTACACTGTCTATTATTGTTGAATATATGTTTTGTGGGGGCTTTTTCACAGCCCATAATGGAGAACATCTGATTCTCATCTATAAGTTAACTGCCCTAAAACTGTCATTGCAGCTCAGGGTATCTCCCTGAGGGCCAGTGTCCTTCCACGTGCTGCACCAGCCAGAATCCTGTCTTTGCTCTTCCTCCTTTCTCATCTCCTCCTTGCCTTCCCTCCTCCTTCAATTCGAGCAGGGAGCGAAGACATTGTCTGATTTTCTATTCTTTTCTTCTGTTTTTTTATTAAAGCAAAATGTGAAGTGCACCTGATCAAAGTAGCTTTTAAACAAAGGCTTAAAATGATGTTAGATCTTTGACAATCTTTTTTTTTTTCATTTTGATATTAGTTTTGTCTGACTGCCAAATCTTTTTCTGACTTGTTATTATTTCAACAATCCCAAACAACGAAGGGAAGTTTCAGGAGAAGTCAATGGGAGTTTCCTGCATGGTGACAGCAGCTCCCTGAAGCCAGTAAATTAAATAAAATATATCAAAAACTGGAGAAAGAAAGTAGGAATGTGCACGTGAGGCAGAGAGAGTGTGCATATGACGATGGCTCATGCAAGGAATACAATCTGGGGTAGCACTTGCAAATGAACCTTTGTAAGTTGATTTTTGTTTAGAATTTGATTGACTTTGGAGGATAGCCAATCATTCTAGTAATGTTTTGATGCGACTCCATTTTGAAGGCGGTCCTCGGTTTACAACTTTCCTCGACTTGCGACGTTTTGTGATTAGGTTGCCATATCCATAACTTACAGTTAAACCAAATTTCGCATTGGAACTAGTTCGCAAACAGAGCAGGTGAACACGTCATCACCCGGCGCTATATGTGGAAGATGGCTTTGTTTACTTACGCTGGTTGTTATGCTATATATTGCATTGTGCTACATTTGCTTTGTTTTGATTGTGTTTTTTTGTCTGAACTTTTAGCCCTTCATTATGACTCCCAGGCACAAGTCAGACTCTGATGTGTTTATGTCGTAGATTATGATTTCACCACTGTGTTAGTGTAGGTTAGTGACATAGGTTCTGATGTACAGTACGACTTGTACGACGTATACAGGAACAAATTTGTTCCAAACCCAGGGATTTTAAAATAAATCAACATGAGGAATGTATGTGCCTGTAGTATATAATGTTGTACAGCCATAGCTAAAGGATAGATGGTGAATCTAAGAGGAAAGAAGTACAACTGCACAATCACCTCTGTGGCCTCGATTTGTCTTCCAGCCCATCACTGTGGCTCCCACTGGAGCAGCTGGAGCTGCAGCCTCTACTCCAGTGTTTTTCCTCTGCTTTGTTGCTATTCTGCTTTTTTTTTTTTTGTTGTTCCCTTTACAACACTGCCTTTTATCAGATCTTCTTTTTGCAGCATGTTTCTCAAACGTCTCTGTAAATCTATATGATTCTCTTGGTTCTCATTTTTTTACCAATCTATGTAGTACAAGGCTGTCAAATATACAGCACGTGGGCCAGAAATGGCCCACTAGATGGTTTATTCTGGTCCATCTGAGGAATTGAGAAAGTCTTGAATAATATTATAACATCCAAGACATTAATCGCAATTTTTCTGATATTTTGTTGTACTTTTAGGTTTGAAATTTACATCTGTGCAGGGAAGGATAATATTTTCATTTTATGGTGTGTGGAGAAAGTATTATATTTAAATATTATATTTAATATTTAAAAAAATATTTAAATATATTTTTACACTCTAATACTATTTATTTATTTATTTATATCCAGGTAAGAGAAAATAATTTGTGCTGTAGAAAATTCAGATGAAGTCAGAAATGAAAAAAATACATTTTCAGGCACTTGTGCTTGTTCAATCACTCAAACTAACTTCCCCAAATTAAATTTTATGAAAGAGGAAAAAGAAAGTACTGATTTTCAATTACCTTCAATACAAGTCATTAGTCATCTAATTTGCTCATATTGAATTAGGCACTAGCACAACGCCGCCATGAAAAATGAATATCTCCAGAGGTTTGGTCTCACATCAACCTACATGCTGACTTTTAGGGTCATTGTGCAGTCATCACGGTGGCACATGAATAATGTGTGTCTACTAGTTTTCAGAATGAAAAGGAGAGTTGAGATGTAAAAGTCAACAGGGTGTTCAACTTTTCTTCTTTTTTTTTTTTATTAAAATTTGAATTACAGGGTCAAACGGTGGAGGTGCAGTTGGTGCGTCTGCCTTACAGCTGTGGTTCTCCACTGCCCCCGTTTGTAGCGAGAACTAAAGCATGAATAAAAATTTGATTTAACTGCTTTGCCACTGCAACCTCCCTAATGTTGCTTCTTTATTGAGTTTGCTTTTTTTTCCCCACGTGTGCGAAGGTGATGTTGCATATTTTAACATTGTTATTTTTACTCAAACATTCAAAAACACGGCAGATGCGGACTGACTGTATGTGGACCCTTTAAATATCCATACAAATTTCTTAATGCGAGGACCTGTGATTGACTGCTGAAATGTCCGCGGTGGAAACTCAAACTAGAATGCAGACATCTGGTAGCATTCCTGTGGTGATTAGTAATCTAGATTATTAGTAAACAAAGTGTTACATAGGTTGGATTTTTAATATTGACTTATTGATGCTCAGGAAGAAAAAAAAAAAGACAGCAAAAATACCGTAGAAGTACACCATACTCAAAAAAATGTTTTCACCCCAAAGAGTTCACCGAGGGTTAAGAATGATCCAGAAATGACTCTGATAAGTGACAGTTCGAACTTCCCTTGCCTCAGGGAATAAGTGTTCCAAAAAATTAGGAGACGGTCTTCCGGGCTCTCATCAAGGACGAGGACGAGTCAGTGACAATATAAAATAACTGTCACTCAAAGAGGTACAAAAACACAATGGCTTCGAGGCTAAAATGGCTCAAAAGTTACTGCTGTAAGGAGACTATTGAAACACGCAAAAAATGTGAAGTTCATTGTTCCTTAAAAGAGTTTCCTCAAGAAAAGAAACCATGGGGTGGATTGTGACTGTATTCAGACAAAAGGTTTGCAATGAAGAGCTGAAAATTTGAGGAAAAAAAAGAAAAAACCATAAGAAAAACCTACAATATAAGTAACAGGTAGGTAATAGTAATGATATACACAAGAGCTGCTGAAGTGAATTGCTAGCCGTGTGTGTTTGTTTCTGGTATAACTATACTTGTGGGGACATGTTTTTTAGAAACCCTTTTCATCCTGGGGACTTTGCGCAGATCCGCTCCTGAGCGAGATGGTATTTTGGTGTTCAAGATTTAGTGTAGTTCGGATTAAATATAAGGTCAGATTCGAGACAGTATAAGGATAGGGCCAGGATTGATATAGGACAGTGGTTCTCAAACTTTCTCTACTCTGTACCACCTGAGAACACATTGAGCTCTCTGAGTACTACCATGATGACCAACATTAGCATATAGCATATATATGAATTTTCCCCACGTACCACAGTTTGAGAACCACTGATATAGGAAATATAGTAAAGGTGCATACCAGCATTAAACGTATCATTGATCTTAAGGCTGTGGATCCCAGCAGCACAATATTCTGGCATCATGTGATACTGTGTTGTAAATACAGTATGTGTAGCCAGATTAGCACACAGGGAGACATTTTATTTTACTTTGTGTGTGGTGTTTTCAATTATAATGTTAAAAAATATTACCGGTAGTTGAAAAAATATTTTTATCAGTATTTTTTTATTATTATAATCAAACACTAGACATTCCAGGTGACCCCATTTAAATACCAGATGACCACACATGGTGTCGTGACCCCAAAGTTGAAAAACACTGTCTTAAGGCAATTTTAGATAGAAAAACGTTTTACATAGTGTCATCAAGAAACAAGTATTGAAGTAAAGTTGCCGAAAACGCTGTAGCATTTTTAATATTTAATATAATCTTCAATACAATTTAGAATTCAGTCCCACATCTAAATAGCCAGAATGTGATCCACATACATAATGACCCCCCCACCCCCCCGGGGAGATGACGGACAATGCGGCACTGTGCATAATACTTCCTTATTAGGTTAGACTACAGACTGCAGGAGGCCATTCATTTTGCCTCTGCTGCACGTTGATTAAAATAAGCTAAAACCACTGAGGAACACGCAGTACTCAACAGCTAACACCTGTGATAGACTCACAATGATGACACAGAAAAAACAAAGCTGTGGTGGCTAACTCCAGTAAATTGTACCTGATCAGATCAGTGCTTGTGCCACCAATAGGCTCTATTACTTCCATCATTAAGGTTAATGTAATGTACTGAGAGCAGAAATGGGAACAGTTTGTCTCCGGATTGTTTTCTCCAACACTGGTAAATATCTTCTGCCAGTTTTAAGAAGAGAGCGAAGAGGTCTGAGCCAAGCTGCTCCAGTGACAGGAGGCAAAATGTTCCATTTCTGTGTCACAAGCTGTTGGAGAACAAAAGGTACTCAGGTACCAATTTAAGGCTTCATTAAGTCTCCATTTCGAGCTGTTCCGCGTTTGTTTTGGATAATTATTGTTTTAATTTCCACCAAATGGGACTTGAAACTAGAGTCAAGTAGTTTAGAAAAGTTGGGTAAGAAATAATCACCAATGCAGGTACATCTGACATTAGTTGATTTTTTTTCTCTTTCTTAACTTTTTTTCTCATATCATATCAATATTACCATTGATGCCATGGTAATATAATAAGTGCGTCTTAACAGTACAGTGAGATATTCAAACCCTGGTATCAATATATCAATGTCCATGAAATATCAATACTGGTGTTAGTATTGAAAATGAAATTGCCAAAAAAATGATCAGTAGCTAAACTCTCTCTCTTTCTTCCTCTGTGGCAGAAATAGCCAGGCAGAATCAGAGGTGAGGAAACAGCAGGGGGCAGTGGCGGTTTACCTGCTGGTGCTACAAAAAAATGCTAACAGAATCATTACGCAGTATTTTATCAAATATATTTTCTTGCTTTTCAATACAAACTTGCCGTCCTTAAGAGTCCTGAAGTTTGCCCTGACCGTTTAGTTGTTAATTAAAACCATGCATTTTCAAAGTAGCATTCCTATGAAGTACCACAATCAACGGCAGTTCACAAAGATAAACAAGAAAGTATTTTTCTCTGCGTCAGGTTCACTGATAGTAATTAATCAGGGTGAAAGAAATTGAGCATAAATAAACTTGTCAACTCATTCGACTGCCATGCAACCATGTAGGATGAGAGATCCTGCTGACAGCAATTAATTACCCAGGGTGCACAGATACATAAATTAACTGGCAATATTAATTAGGTCTGTTTATGGTTTCCTCCCTCCACCTTGTGTAAATTGTTGAGCAGTGATCTGAGACATGCACCGGCAGTACTCCGGTGCTCATGCATGCTTGTTGTTTATATGTTTTGGTGTGTTTCATGTTTGAATTTACAGACCTCGTGGTTTTATCGTTCTGTCACGTTAGTTTTAATTTAAGCTACGCAGTGCAGCCTTTTTTTTATTTTACCATATTGTACAAAAGGAACCAACGTTCCGATGTGCCTAAGGACGATCTGCTTTTTAACTTGGTTAAAAAGCAGGTCCTCACTCTTTATAGACGTTTCACCTTTTGGATTATAACAGTTTTATCTACAAAACACACGACTCTCTCATCATTATTTACATCTAGCATTGGTTGTCAAACAGCGTGAGGGATGATGAAAGGTTCAGACTATGTAATTTACTTTCATCTCTGCAGAAAATGAACTTTTCACCTTAGCATGTCAAGCTGCCTGCCACTGAGGATTTTTCAAATGCCGTCTCTTACATTTTCTGACAACACACACAGTAAAGTGAATAGCAGTCATCTTTCACAGGAACATTTGGGTGCTAACTATGTTTCCCAATATATTGTATTGAGAAAACTATGTTTCTCTATTTGGCAACCTTTGTTTTATGTCACTCTGTATTTTTTTTTTCTTCGTAGATGATACTGAAACTAATTATCTAAAAATTGATGATGAAAATCATCTCCGAAATCTAATAACATCCCTAATTTTTAGTCATCGGGATTGCCCGAACATAACTACCACTATTACTACTACTACTGATTATCATATCAATAATAACTTATATAACAAACTTTTTTCTGGGAACTAATTTTAAAAGTCACAAACATAGACATTATTCGTAAACTCCTGGGAGACATGATGTGAGATGACCCCAAAAAAAATCTCTTGGGACCCACCTGAGGATCACGACCCATTCTTTGGTAATCAATAGTCAAAGGCAGGGGTGTCAAACTCATTTACACCAGGGGGATTACAGTTCCTGTTAAAGGGCTGGTTTTAAATGGAACACTGTATAGATCAGGGGTCCCCAACCCCCGGTTCACGGACCAGTACCAGTCAATAGGTCCTTTGGTACCAGTCCGCAGTGGGACACAGTGAAAAAATGAAAAAGAATCCATTTACTTTCTTTATTTGACGATAATCTGGCAATATTTTAAAATAAAAGTCGTTCAGATTTTGATACAAACAGAATAGAGTCTGGTATAGATGTAGCTCCTCCATAACAGATTTATACATGTATCTGCAATTGATTATTATTTATTCAAGCTACAAATATTGTTCATTGCTGTGTAATAAAAAAACTTTTGGTTTCATAGGTTGATAAACTCAACTCAACTGCAAGGACTTTATTAAATGTTTTTTAACATTTAATAAAGTCACAACACGGGCCACACAAAATGGCTTGCCGGGCCGCATTTGGCCCCCGGGCCTTGAGTTTGACATGTATGGTCTAAGGTGAAGTGCTTCAGCATAAATAACGTCTTTAAAGATGTAACAGATGCCACAGTGTGGTTTCATATGCGTGGATATGTGTGTTGAGGCAGAGAAAGAGAGAGAGAGAGAGAGAGAGAGGGTAGAAACAACACTGACAGATGTGGATGTAGCGAATGAAAATAATTTGGTCTGATAGTAGGTTCAGCGTGACACGTCAACTCCCCAGAGACGCAGTCATGATACATATTATACAGTCAAGCCTCCCTGTGTCCATATAAACACACAAACAAACATAACCGACCTTACTGCTTGACAGTATATTGACCAGTGGAATGCAGACATTAAAATGGCAATCTATGTTTTAAAAAAAAAAAGGTTTTGGGTGCGAAGGGACAAAAGGGATCATTCCTAAATGTCGATCTCTTTTCCAGTCAATTGTGTGGAAAACCCATCTTAAGGAGAATGCCCTGCTTTTCTAAGTCCTGCTATCTGTTTGAAAAAAAAAATACAATCAACAGACAACTCAAACGATAATCTGTGCCTTACACTTTAATCTCCTTGTATAAAATTGCCACCAACAGACGTTTTTCTCTTTAGAAAGCTTAAATCCTACTCTGGTCAGGTTTAGACTCGGCAGGTAAAGATGAATCTATTGAGCAGTTGTAATAGGCTTTGCATTCTTGCAGAGTCTCAGGAATAGGTCTGGAGCACAACTGCATGTAAATGACTTAGTTACGGTCTGTGAAAGAGCTGAGCGTTTATAAAACAAGTCTAAAAATGCAAAGTGCACTCTGAAATGTCAGATTTTACTATCAACAAATCCCAAACACAAAGTTCCTCCTCACAAGTCCACAGAGAAGCGTACAATGTCGTACACCGTGTGCTCAATAGGGACAGCATGCACAGAGGAATGGAGGATGTGTTCAGATTAAAATTGTATCCATGTCCACATGTCACATTTTGTCAGAAAAGACAGGCACGGCGGGGAGTGTGCCTACAGACACGGCCACGACGCCCTGACTAGGGGTGGCATTTCTGCAACTGCCAAAGAGAACTGGCCGAATGTCTTTGTCCAGTTGTGTCCAGGGATACTTTCCAAAAGTGGCTAGAAACTGATTCATACAGCTACAAAAATTTTCAGAATTAATGTAATCTTATAGAAAATCATGACGATCTGTAGATGTAGGGAATCAAATTGTTATTATCACAGTGGAGCACTGGTGGTCTGAAATTGACATTTGTTAGGAAAATTAAAAAATTTTCACGGAAATAAAAACCGAGGTTTACAATCCAATTTTAGTAACAGTGAGTAGGAAAATACCCTACAAGAGGGTTTTTTCATCAGTCGAAAAGTCAAGCCATATATTTCCTAATAAGTGAACACTTTTCTTATTTTCTACCACTCAGCTCACTTCATATATAAATATACAGCAGGTACTAGACTTACATTAGAGTTCCATTCCTGCAATGTGACAAAACTCAATTTTAATAACAAGTCGGAACTCTCACGTAAATAAGTTCTTGTGTGAATTGCCTACATTAAAAATAATAAAATCATAATCTGGGATATTTAAACATCACAAGAGTCTGACGTACACTTGGGAGCCATAATGAAGGGCAACAAAAAAGTTAATGTAACAACGACAAATGTAAACAACAGCTTTGTTTACATTCGTTGTTGCTATATTCGCTTTCTTGTTGTCAGCGTATAGCGGCACATGATGATGCATTTGTTCGCTCCAATGTAAAAAACACCAAAAAAACAAATCCAACGAATGTCTGTGCATTTTCCAAAGTCATTTGGTATCATGGGACGTCCTGATACTTCCTGGAAAAATACATTATTGTAAAACTATGCCTTACAGCAGCTATACTCCTGCAAACACTTGATTTGTTGAGAGCGAAAATTCCCTGGAGAGAAGAACTTTGAAGGAGACCTTAAAACAACTTTCAACCCTTGAGTTTGCTTCTGGAGTCGGCTTTGCTGCCTGTTGTGCTCGGAGTGGTCTGGTTAGTAGAAAAGACTTCCCTCTTCGGGATATTTCTTTCAGGTTGTTTAACCTTCTTTATAGTTGCCTGGGATGAGAGTGAGTGCAGACAGGCCCCTGTCGGATCACAGCGTGTAGTCATTCACAAAACTTCAGAATCTCAGCATCTTACCTCCTCTGGAGATGAATACATGAATGCCCAATAACCCCCATCCAAAGTATGGGAAGTCGGCTCTGTTTTCTTGGATATTAGGCAAGGTCACGATGTATTGTCAGTGACGAAGCCGCGGATCACAAAACTTCATGAAGCTCAACGATAATGTAATAAGTCCAGAGCTCACCCAAGGAGACAAGAAGCTTTTTCTTTTTTCTTTTTTTTAAATAGATAACGCATATCATGGAAGTTGTTGAATTATTTATTACCTCTGCTCTGCTGTTAATTTGTTCTTGCCATGGGGTTCTGCTGTAAATTGAATCTCGGTAAGGAATTCAGACGAATGAGGTCCAATCAGGGAGGAGGATTAAGCCTTTCTTTTGTTTAACGTGGATCAAAGTCCCACGGTAAATATTGTCATCTCACCACAAGTGGCAAACAACAGAAGCTCAATTTGATTGGGTCTAATTGTATCTGTTCGAGTGCGTTCCTGTCAACCTGACTGATTCATTCTCACTCTTTAATGCATATTTGAATAGACACGCCTTGATAACGATAAGAGCACGGGACCATAAAGGAGAAGTCTGACGCGTGCATTACATGCTAACCCTTTCTATAGTAAACAGATCAAGGCAGCCGCAGCTTTGATGCCGTTATGTTCGATCACTGGCTGTCATCGCCAGCATATTGCCTGATGTAACTGGTGGGAAACGATGTCACGTTTCAGCTCTCTGTGTAGAAATAGGTCAAAACAACACAAACAACATACGTCATGACATCTGACCTCTCTGCTTTTATCTGCTCACGACGTGCAGCTGGGCCGTCCAGATTTGTGCGTTAGGGAATTATGTCCCCTTATGTTGACCGGCCTATTTTATGTTGTCAACGAAAATGCATAGAATACATGCAGCATTCAGAAATCCCCTGAATGTCGTCATCCTCAGTGAAGGATTGGAAACAAAGAGTGACGATGATGATAGGTCACATCCATCAAAAACATTAACTTTATTTTCAGATTTTTGCTGTTTGATGTTCTATTTTTAACTCAGACTCTTACGTCAGATGCTTGGCTTGAAACCCCACCAGGTATTTCTTTTTTACTCAGCAGGTGGGAAGCCACAGTTTGATTCTTGCTGTCATTTTATAATTGCTTTAAAGAGCAAATTCAGTGATGTTCTCTCAGGAGTGTCTCACAGAGGAAATTGTTCACCAAACGATGGTGTCTGACTTAATGTTGGAAATCCTGCTTCTCTGTTTTGTTTTATTTTTCATGAGCCCACCGACCTCGTCAAGTAACACGCAACCAGGCGGCAACAACACACCGTGATGTCAGCCCTGAGATCGCTCTTTGGTTGAGCAACCTTTCAAAGCATGTACTCCAGGAAGCAGCTATTAGCTTGGACCAGCTGTATCCATGGTATCATAGCTGTACTTTACAATCATTAACATGTTGTCAACACTCTGTAAAGAGCATCTAAGCCAGGGTGTTCAATCTGGCCTGCTTGATGAATTTTGAAAAAAAAATAAACAAACAAACAATAATAATAATAAATATCCATGATGATATGTTTAGGTTATGATTGTACTAGTCCAGGCACTTGACTTTTAATGAGGTTGTATGCAACCAATGGAAATTAGTTTGACACTTCTCCTCTGTACAGTGAGCATTACCACCGTTTGCTCTTTCAAAGGTTATTGACAGGGAAAAAAATACTACTTGGACTGTAGATGTGGTTGTCATGCACAGAAAAGTATTACTCTACTACTTGGTTCACAGACTTCCACAGTGTTTGTTATATTGTTACTATTACAGCACAACAGGCGACTTCAGCTCTAATCATTAGGCATTCAAGAAACTCTTAATAGAAGGTGTCGCACCATAGCACGGAGTCAGCTTTGGTGTTCCACATAATAAAGGTTCTGCTGTTTGGCGTCGCCCGCTGTCATGTGCAAGTGACATTTTTAACTTGCTACATTTATTACTTCTGCTGCAGCAGGCATTCTCGTGATTGGACCCCTTGAAGTCCTACTCCAAGTCTAACAGTACCGGCAAACTTGTTCCATCGCATTTACATCCACAGCAGATACCGACCCAGACAACTCCTGCAGCCACCACTTTCATGTTCCACTTGTAAAGCCGGAAATGATCGTCTACAGAAGCCGACGGCCGATGTGATATTTCAAAAGGTTACGTTGCTTGCTTGCTTTAGCGATTGTTTTCAACAGATTTATATTTGTTTAAAGGGGAGTTGTGGTTGTCAACGATAACAAATTCACTGACAAATAACTGGGCAGCATGCCATTTGGAATTCATTTAGCGAGACAAGGTGGAGATAAAAGTGCTACGGCGACTGTCTGTGAGCGACACTTCGTAAATCAGAGAGGAGCAGGGATAAATTGTGCTGCTGAGAAAGTCTCTCTACTGAAGGACAACAGCAGTGCAGCTATTTACAAGCAGCTGGCCCGCAGCATAGGTCAGCACTCACACACCTCCTCCTCCACTGTCTGTCCTTTTCCAAATGTCACATCAGGCTAGGTTGCACGGAGCATGGAGAGAAAGAATATCAATGTTGAGTGTCACTTTAGCCGCCGCGGTGCCATTGTTACGGCGGTGATTTAGTGACTTTATGTGACTTATCGTCCATTACTGTTCTGCGATCAGTGTGCCTGGTCCTTTAAATAGAAAGGCTTTAAACTAGCAGAAGTGATGGATACCTGGAAGTGCAGTGCTACAGATGAGTAATTACTAATCTGTCTCCTGGATTTCAAACTTAAGCCAAGCGATGACCTATATTATGGCATGAAAGGGTAATGGTCACATTTTTTTAACAACCTTGCTCATTGCATCAGACTTTACCCGGAGCACGGTTAGCACTTTAGGTCTTTTTGCATGTAAATGCTAAAGAGAATGACAATTAAAGTCCTTTGAATCTTTCAATTCAATTCATCCATTTGACTTGGCTTATAGAGAAGACAGGAAAATGTGGCAAAAGGGGGAAAAATGATTGATTTTTATTATAGAGGGAAATTATAGGTTCTTTTATTTTGCTCAATTTCTTCCAAATGCCCCCACTGCTTTGATTTTCCGATGAATATACAATGGGCTTCAAAGGCTTTCATGAGGAAATTGTCACTGATACAAGCCACTATATACAATGTGAAATACATCAAGGGCCAGGCATGATCAAGATACAATGATTCTCTTCTGCCCACTAAGCAATTATGACGGAAAAAGACATCTGTCTGTGTGCCTTTGGTCTGATCTGTAATAAGAAAACCTGTCCCAACCTATCTGCTGTAACTGAATCATGATGATTTGTCTAATCATGTGCAAACGCAGGAAAGACATGATCTGAACTCCAATGACTGACAGTATGTTCAATATGTGTTATGTTTTGATCATTGCTGTTATGTAGGAATAAATACAGATCATTTTTATATTTGCTGATCCACTCACACACTAATTGTATTGTGACAACAATAACAATATATATATATATATATATTAGTTTACTATGGAGTAAAATAAATGTCAAAGAAATAAAGAAAAATATTTTAAAAAATTCACTAACAGAACATTATTTTCTTCCTTTTTCTTTCAGATGTTTATTGATAAAATAGGTTTATCTTCTCATTCACATACATACAATTATTTTTATTATTATTATATTATATATATACATACACCCATCCATTTTCGTCCGCTTTTCTGTTACCGGGTCGCGGATGCAGCAGTCTCCACAATCACCAGCCAAATCACCCTGTACCGTACCAGTCACTCGTGAACCTTCCTGGGGGGTGGTGACTCCACTGGAAGGTACCAACTGCCCTAACCGCGATTCGATCTTACCCTGGGGTTCCACACCAATGACAGACATTACCTCTGGGCCAAAGCGCCACATATACATACATATATAAATATATAAATATATACGTATACATACTGTATTGACATATATACATTTCTATAAATAGCAAAATGCAGGCAGAGATCCATCAACTAAGAAACAGTGGAAGGCCAAACACACCAAGAAATGACTGATCCTTTTTACTCTCCATGCTGTTTCTATATTATTTATGCAGAGTCCAATATTTAACCATGCCGGGAAAGAACAAAAGTGCCGAGATATGCAAAAACCACAGAGCCGTCTGTAAATTTTTTGGCATGATTAATTTCAGCAGATAACTTTGAGAAAGAAAGAAAAAACAAAACAGTAATTATAACGTGAAGAAAAATGGTGACATTGGTGGTAATTTTGTTGTCATCGTTTATCATTTGGCTTTTTTGCTGCCATTAGTGAAAAATACAAAGTCCCCTCGCTGTGTGCTTTCTCTTCTGTGAGGCTGATTCATTCCGACACAGATGTATCAGAATAATATCGCATGGCAATGCAACTTTTTGGAAATTATGATTTGATCCCAGGAGATGGGTCTGTGTAAATCACTGATATTTGCTGGACATTAAGTGGACACTAAGTGTTTAGTTTGATCAATAGGGAGCGTTGAAGGCCAGTAAGTACTTGGCAGTAAAGGAGAAGAAAACTACTTTTGGCTTTTCCCGTATTTAGGGGTCACCACTGTGATAGTGCATGTAGGGCTTTGGCACAGTTTGCATGTGAGATGACCTTCTTGATGTCCAGCCAGAGTAAAGAGCAGGAGACCAGGTGGACTCAAAACTGGGTGTTCTTCTATGTGGTGACCTCTCTAGATGTCAAACGATTAAGATTCACTTAACAAAATACAAAAGCAATTCCCAAAAGGGCTGGAACACACACACACACACACACACAAAAGGCCAAAACCTTGAAAAAACTGAGGATCGCATGTTAACTTGCTCTCCAGGTATTTGCTTGAAATTGTTGCTATATTTAGCATATTTTAAGACATACGTCCTTAGTATTACTGCCTACTATTAATAACTAGGGATAGCTTGTTCAGATATTTAGAATCGGTATTGATCTAATATTGATCAAAATATCCGGATCCAATATCAAAAAAACAACTATACCCTGTCCGATCGGATACCTAAGCCCAAATGCTCAACTTCTCCCAAATGCTATCGTCTAAGCAACGGCAGTCCACGGCATGCATTGAGTTATCCCTACCAATAACCTGCTCCTGTGATTGAGGAACCTCATTCCAGAATTTCACATACAACGAGTCTGTCCTTGTTCATTTGAAACAACTTTTCGTACAAAAATGTAAAATAAAGTTTGACAATATTTTATTTTTTATTTATTTGCTTGTGACACAAACCCAAAAGTGTTCAGGAAACTACTGACAAAATAGAATATGATGAATAGCAAATAATATTTTAGGTGCTGTAAACCATTACTTCTCTTTTCAAACGGACAACAGCAGTGACGAAGTCAGGTATTAAAGAATAAACGATGAAGGTTGGCCTTAACTAAGGAAAGAGCATGACTTTATTCCAGGAGCTGAGTGACAGATAAGGCACACTTCATTGACTTCAAAGCGTTTTACTGTGTGCCTAAAAACGTGTCCTTGATTTCGGTGGATAAGCACATCCCATTTATATTCAGACAATCAGCATTCTCTGCCAGAGACGCATGAATACGCAAACTGTACAATCACTGCGACTCCCTCACTCTTTGTCTCTGCTCTGCTTTGGCTTCAGGCTGTCCTCATTACACGGCGAAGATGAGTGAGCGAGAGAGAGATAAACAAATGGAGAGACCCCAAACACAGGGGAGATCGACTCCCACACCAGGCTGTTCAATACGTGGCTGTAGTCAGGGAGTCAGTGATCCTGGCAGCAGCTCTATTGTACTCAGCCTCCCCGATTCTCATCCACTGGGAGGTCTGGGAGTGACAGGTCCCCAGAGTCAGCCCACAAAAGCTCATGCCCATGCTTAAGTAGTGCAGACCAGGTGGTGAGTGCTCCCACTGGGACTTCAAAGCAGTTGAAGGAATCCAGTAAAAGGAAAGATGACTTGGATCGGATGGTCTTCTGAGGTAGGCCTGGAACTCTTTTCTTAAAAAAAAATTCCTGAGGCAAATTACAGGGAGATCCACTGAGCTGTTCAGATGAAGACCTGCGATATTAGAGATGTGCGGAGGATGACGTCTTTATGGGGTTGAAAAGATCTAAGATGGAATCACTTTTTAGATCAGGTTACTTTCATTTCAGATCGGGTTATCTTGTAACCAATCCAGAATTTTCAGGATTACATGGTATAGAACCCAGATCTTGCACCAGTGTAGTAGTCAAGACCCCATCCCTTACCTAAGCCCCTTCACATACCCTGAAGGTAAGTATAAGGATGACCCCAATAATTCCCCTGCCACAGCCCTAATCCCCACCCCGTGATCATACCAAGGAAATCACCCTTGAGGTAAGTTGGCACCACTAGTGACACTCAGGCACTAGTGGGGCCCAGGGAGGTAGGTTGTAGGTGGTGAAGAGATCCTACTGCTGTCAGATGAGTTCAGATGAGCACACCAGCAAAAAGGCACTGGTGGAGGTGTGTCAGGCAGCAATGCCCAGCAGGCAGACCACCAGCCTGTATATTCATATGAAGACCATCTAACCCATTGCTTCCCAAAGACTGGGTCGCGACCCTCAGGTGGGTCGCAAGAGATTTTTTTTTTTTTTTGGGTCGTATTGCATCATGTTTCCCAGAAGTCATTGCACAATTAATTGTTACCCTCATTCATTTTCAATTATGGTCAAGTATACCTTTATTTTGTGATTTACAAATAATGTCAATTGACTTGGGTCATAAAGGTTTGTGACTTTTCCCAGAAAAAACGTTTGGGAAACACTGATCTAATTTGGGTCAGATTCAATACCAAGACAAGAACATACCAACACTTTACATTTATTCTAAACTGTTGGTAAAACTAACCAATCAAACCAACCATTGTTTTTCAAAAGATTGAATCCTAAACATCTTCTTTAAGTGAGGTTTCCATCACAGAATTTGTTGCTTCCCCTAAATTACCTGAGGGATGTGTTTCACACCGGATCACAACTACAACCTGTTGCAAAGCTTCAATAATTTTAATACACGGAAATTACACACAACACATTCTTAGCCTGCAGGGTTCCTGAGCTGAGCAATCTTTCATTTACTCTCCACTCGTTCTGCTGAGCCGACTGCCGTTTCCGGAAACCCTGACACTTGATCATATTTCACTAAGATAATGACAGCATAGAGCCACAGTCTCCAGAAATGAGGACGATTCCCACAGATGACAGATGGCCATACAATGAATTAGATGTGGTGCCACCTGGCAGCTGGCATAGGTCGGTTGGTTGGTTGGTTATACAGGGGTTTCACAATAGATGGAGCTATGGCAAAAAAAAAAA
>NC_024328.1:11596024-11598175 GCF_000523025.1 Cynoglossus semilaevis
GAATTAATACTTGCAATATAGAGTGGGTAATCAATTTCAATTTTTTTATTATTTCAGTAGTGCCGTGTATTACATAAATAAAGACAAGGTTTGTAATCCCAGTACCCAAATGCAGTTTTTACTCCGTCAATACTGCAGAGATCAAGTGAGTCTATGTATATACGTATTTATCTGCCTATTTTCAGTAGAAAAGTCAAGCCATTTATTTTCTTATAAAAGAACACTTCCTTTTTTAAAAAATTGGTTCTTAATTCAAGTACTCCGTACCAATCTGCTGCTCACAACAGTATAAATATACTTTTATTTATATACTATATATTATATGGCTATTTCTTAACTTTGTGCTTAGTATAATATATATATTTATACATATAATACAATATACACATACATAGATATATACATATATACCATATATACTCCTCTGTGCTGCTGTGCTTACACACAAATATATGTATACATATACATATATATTTATTTATATAAATTTATTTCTGATATATCTCTTTACCTGAAATAATAAATAAAAAAAAAATATTTATTTGTATTATCAGGATAATAAGAGTTATAGGTATACATAAAGAGGTATGGAGGTCTGGTATATTTAATGATGATTGGCACATAGCTGTCTACTGGCTGCTCACTTGGTTTGGAGCCGTGTTGAGTGCATTGACATTGGATGTGTTAGAATTAGAATTAATTAAAGAAGAAAAAATGCGTAAAAATGTATTTCCGTGAAATAAACCCGGCGCTGTCTGACAGCATGAGGAATGGTGCGACTTGCTAAGGCCAAATAAAGAGATGGCCTCTCAATAACCTTTCAGCTGAAGCCCTTCAAGAATCAAGAAGTCTCTATTCTTAGTTGTCCACTAGCAACGACACAATCAGCAGAGACAGGTGCTGTTGTGAAATAATTGTGACCCTCTATGATATGGATTAGCAGGCCGTGAGGAGGCCTCTCACAGTAATGATTACTATTCTTACAGCGCCACATTCAGTTTATATAAGCAACAGTTTCCCTGATGTGCTAGTTTACTGCCTCTGTCTGACAGGAGTCCTTGCACCTCCTCCTTTACAAATGAAAAAAATAAATAAATAACTGGACATTAGACACAGTTAAATCATAAAGTACAGAATTACATACGGCAGCAGCCAATCACAATGCCAGGTCAAGAGAAGAGAACTAATTGAATTAAATAATAAGCCTGTCAATTGATTCATGATTTCACTGTGATTAATCACTTGATTTTCCAGATTTTACTTAAAATGTGCAACTGATTTTGTGCAAGTTAATCGCACATTTTAATCGCATCATGTATCTAATAACCTTATACAAATATGTTTGCTTAATGCAAATTAATGTTTATGTTTTATCGCAATAATTGAAACCATAGTGGTCCAGACTTGTCTAGAGAAGAACCTCAGACTTCAGTTAAACACCCAAAGTTATTATGGGAGGCTATTAGCATGGCAGTACAGAGGACCGTGCTGTTGTTATGGGTTATTATTGCTATTATGTGAATACAATTGCTGCCAATCAATAAATAGTCTGATAGAAATAAATTACACATAAATTATTTCATTCCTGTAATAGCACACACATCTTTGCAACAATGTTTACGCCTGAACCAATCACTGTCAGAGTCAAGTGTTTTAAAGTTCAGGTTTGTCAATTAAAAATAAAGACTAAATCTTCAAAGTGACGCGAGGACTGATCCACCAACAGACTGTAATCACAGCTCAAACTTACTTGATTGCATTATTATTGCGTCATACTACTATTTTATAGTAAACAGTGATCGGACATATTAGTAATGATAATAAATATCATCATAAACAGTACAGGTCCAGGAGGGAAAGAAAAACTGGCAAATAATAATAGCCATTTTACTTTCTTTACCTGCTGTTATATTTAAGAATTTCATTGCTCGGGATTTCTACTGCTGCATTCAAGTGAAGTTCGAAATCCTGTACTTGGGATCAAAATCATGCACTGAACATTCTGCCTAAACCCTAATTATAGTTAATCCTATATTTATATATATTTAAAATTATATTTATACATACTGTACATGTACATATATATATATATACACATATATTTATAGTATAAATATATTTGATATACTGTATATATACTGTATATATATA
>NC_024328.1:11598186-11609396 GCF_000523025.1 Cynoglossus semilaevis
GCTACATTTAGGACTAAACCTTTTTCACCTCTTAGTGAAATAGATTTAGAGTTATCAGTTTGTTATTATTGAAAAAAACATGACAGAGAGAGAGAGCTGTGTACAGTGATACCGATTTGACACAATAAGTAATAAAAAAAATCAGGGTTCGCAGGAGCACCAAACCGAAGGACTAGCAGAGAAACAAACTCAGGACAAAACTTTTAAAAGTAAGGATAGATATTCCAGAGGGAGCGACAAGGCCACGATGATGACAGAGAAGGTGGTTGTATTCATCTTTGAGGACAAGCGGCTTGTCTTGGTGATAGAGAATGATGGCGTCTGTCAGCTTTTGGAACCACACTGTGTCCTGCTGTCTAGCTACTTTTCAAACACCTCTTTACTGGAGTACAGCGGGGCAGTTGACAACCCCGTCGGTTTAACACATGACATGACAACCATTGGTTTGATTTGAGTTCTGATGTTCACCCCATGTCTCTGCTGAGTTTCTCTGCACCCTGGCTTGGTCTTTCCATTACAAATGGAAAGTGTAGAGCTTCGATGACCAGGTGATCGTGAATCGTATGACACATGTAACGTTAAGACGAAGGATCGACACGTACTCAGGATTGACTGAGTATCGTTAAGAAAAGAAACTGCCCTGAGATATCCTGACTTCTTAAGATATCGTGAACTGTAGATGGTGACACGTATAAATAATTTCCTCAGTTCAAATTTTCTCGTTTGGCAAATGTGAATATGAAGTCCACTTTTAGCCCCCGTTTGCAGGGCCAATTTCTAAAGACTTTACTTTTGCTAAGTAGAATTTTATCTGTCACCAACACCATTATTTATTTATTTATTTATTGACTGTTAAACCAATTATCAAAAGGCAGATTGTAATTTTAGCACTTTTTTTTTCCCAGAAATTAATTATCACTCTTAGAATAGGATACGATCCAGTAAGAAATAGCTGTTTTGGTTTCGAGGACACTTTCGTTGCCTAGCACAAAACTTTGAAGCTCCATTCTGAAAAAGAGTTATTTTTAGGGAAAACCTTGATTCTTGCAGATTCCTGATGGGAAATATTATGTCAGGCGACCTTTATGTAACATAAGGCAAGATAATTTAGCAACAGACTCTACGCTAGTATCCTTCCTTGTTATTATAATCCAAAGTGACACAAAAAAATCTGGCCTGCAGACCAGCAGAGGTTGATTTTCCTTCCTTGTCCTCGGACAATGACCTAACTCTCTAAACATGACAATATTAATAATAAGACTAAAGTTTGTGTCAAAAGTGGGTTTTCAGTATCTCTCAGCGTCAGTGAGATTGAAGGTGAAGTCAACATGGACTCGGGTGACAGGACAGGCTGTAGAGACTTTGTCTCGCCTTGAAGGCTTCTATAAACATCAATCCACCTGTCAACACTGACACACAAAAAAACACAACAGGCCCCGCTCACAGCCAGCGTGTTAATAATATATGACATCACAAATGAACAATGACTGGAGTTGTTATATGGTTTTTCTAACCTAGCGATAAAACACTATGCTCATGAGGACGAGGAGCTTTTTTTGTTGTTATGGCTACAGGGTGGGGATTCTCAGGAGAACCCAGCATTCAACAAATGTGCTGACAACGTGGATGCAAAAAGTAAATTAAACGTAAAAGTAGATTTCTCGCAATTATCAATTGCAGATAATACAGATTAGACTTTATCTGCAAAATGGAATACAAACTCCTATCTCCATTTGTGGAAAAACTCTCCATACTAGGATCATGTTGAATCCATCACACAAGGAGAAAAAGACCAAACAGCATATCCAGAACATACATCTCCCACTAGTCCCTGCAGTGTTCCCGCTGTGGCTTACACCAGCATGTAAGAGATGCCTGGACTCCTATGGAGGAATGATGATGGGAGCCAATGACAACTCCTGTCAAAACTAAAAGACATGTCACAGTGTTGGTGGAGGGTGTCAACAATGACGCGGTGCAAAGGCGGAGTGCACTGATGAAGAGCAAATATATTGTCAGTAGTCCCTGCTATTTACGCAGTCTCTTTTTTAAACTCTTCTACAGGAGCTCTCTGACAAATGAAAAAAAAAAGACAAATTTTCACAATTCATGGGTCTTCACATTCTTTTGGCCCTGAAAAAGTTCTTGCTGGGTTTGGGGAAAAACTTTTCTCCAAGCTTCAAAACCAAAGCTCTGCAACTCTAATCTGCATTGTCACATCGATGTACAGCCCGGAGCTGCTCCATTAACTATGATAACAGGGAGGAACAAACTCTTCTCGTTTGTTTCTGACAGTGCTGACAGTTCACTAATACGATCTGAACTCTCCTAAGGCAACAGAATGACAGGTTTTTACAATCTAAATGCACCGACTCTCATCTTTATATTTCCACCCCTTCAAGACTCAATCATCTTTTTGCAATTTTTATTCAATATCTTCCAGCACTGAGCTGAGGTTCCCCGGGAAGGCAAAAACCTAAGCAATGGTTAATAAAAAATAAAAAAAATTGTGTCTTTTTTTTTTTATTGACATGACTCAAAATAAACTTTCCATATGCAGAGAGTTTCTATCCGATGTCTGCTCGGAGAGTATGAGTCAGCAATGCAAATATCTCTCCTCGGTTTGATTATCTTTAATCTGTGCTCAGTCAGAGAAACTCAAAAGATATTGGATTTAATAGGGTTTGGTGTTGAATATTATAATATTAAAGGATATTTATGCACCATCCCTGCACAGATTCAAGGGTAAACCAAGCAGTTCTCAAAACAATGAAAAGCCATTTCTCCACATATCATCCATTAAAGCTTGGAGAAATCGGCAAGCAAAGAATTTCTTTTATTATTATTTTTGCCTTGTCTAAAATCTAAAATCTCAAAAAAAAAAAAAATCCGGTAAGGCAAAGAAAAGGAATAGAAAATCTGAGGGAAAGTTTCAATGTTTTAAGTCATTTAAAATCAAGCTTGGTTAAAAAAAAGGGTTTATAGTTAAAAAAAAATTTCTTAAGGGGGTGAAAAAAACTGAATTAACAAAACACACTTTGGAAAGAATAAGAAAACCCTGTCAAGGACCTTTAGATGTCTCTGAAATGTTTCCAGGCATTTGGTTGTTACTTATCAAGCATTGGTGGTTCAGTGGTAAAATTCTCACCTGCCACTTGGGAGGCCTGGGTTCGGTTCCCGTCCAATGGATCAAAAATTCCCCAAATATGGGATCAATTTATTTAAAATCCAACCTTTTCAGATCCTTCTTGGAACATTTCAACTCTGTATATTGTGAAATGAGAACCTTTCTGGTACCTCAGGTTACACAGGTGAATTATGGCACTGTGCTACTCCAAAATCATAACAACGTTCAAAGCCCACCTGCAACAAAGTAGGCAAAAACAAAATTCCCCCGTGTTCTTAAGAGGAGCAGACAGATTAAACATCCTCCAAAGTCTGGCTTCTTCCTCTCCACTTTACAACTCTGCTTCTGTTCTCTGACTTTTCTCTCCATCATCTTACCTTTCTGAAATCTATAACTCCAGGCTTGTTTGGCTCTTTCTTTCTTCACACATCAGTTCCCCCTCACTCCCCACTCTTAACTCTCTTGCCACTTCCCTTTGCCCCTCCCGTCTCCCCCCACTTCCTTTTCAAACTAAACTCTACCCCAAACCGTCTCTCATCTACCCCTTAGGCGAACCTCCATGCTCCTATCTTATCTCCAGCCTCCATGTAGCAACACCAGCAAGACCAAAAAGAAAAAAAGTCAACATGTCCTTGGCTGGTTGCCATAGTCACTCCCCTGTTCCCTCCCCACGGTTCTGACAGGGTCATGTTTCTACCAGTCAGTGAACTGAGAAGGAAAAAAAATCCCCAGCACTGGTTCAGCTGCTGCTGCTTCAAGGTAAGTTGTGGTGACAGAGAAAGACACTAAACACAGTATCTCTTCAGAGGTATAGCACCTGCTTAGCAGCTACAAAAACCTGAGGAATATTCTGGCTTTACTACCATGAACAAATGAGCTACCTTAAAAATATGATGAGGCTAATGATACGAGAAAAAAACAAACACCTACAGCCTCTGTTTTCCAGCCTTGCAGAGAGGCGTCTGACTTCAACCAGGGTAAAACTACTGCTGTTAAACCAAGCAAATGATTATCCACAACAAAGAAGTGGAAAAATCAATATATAGAACCGGCAAACACCCATCACTGCTCCTACCAGCAACATAAAAAGAGTCAGGGGTTCGGGCTTCTTTACACAGTCTGAATATACACATGGCCCAACGCTAATCAGGGCGAGTGTCTTTAAATACGAATGTGGAGATTGTTTTAATATCTTACCCTGTCTTTTTAGCTAATGTCAGTAAAGACTGCAACTTTCTTTCTTTTTCTTCATCTTCTCATTTTGATCTGTTTTATCTGCCTCCATGTCACCCTATCTCCTGTCTCCTCTTTTTTTAGTCCAACTATCTCCATGTCTTCTGTCACAACATCTACTTTCTCTCCTCAACACATGTCCAAACCATCTCCACCTAACCTCTTAAACATTATCTCCAAACTGCTTCATCTTAACAGTCCCTCTGATCTGCTCATTTCTAATGCTGTCCATCCTCAGCATTCCCAGTAAAGCATCTTTATCTCCTCCACCTTTAACTCAGCCTTTTATCTTTTAAACAAGACACCGACTCTAAAACCAGGGGTAGGCTAACTTTTTGGCTCACAAGCCAAAATTAGTCAAAAAAATAATAATATAAATTAGATCTACAAGAACAAACCTAAACTTTCAAAGATAATATAGCAACTGAAATTACTGTGAATTTGCTGTAATGCTTGAAACAGAAGTATTTATCACATCTTGTACCAGTGTTTGGCGGGCCAGATTTGAAAGCCCAAAGGGCTGTGTCTGGCCTAATAGCATTATTTACCCAGCTGCTCTATACCATACATCAGTGGTTCTCAAACTGTGATACCCTGATGACCAACCGCTCTGTGAATGACACATTGATGAAGGTCAATTGCAATCTGTCAATCTGTACATGTCTTGGTAAAGATTTTAAATCTCCACGTATCATCGTCATTTAACACAAAAAACCCTTCAGTGTGGTTTTGAAATAATTTATGAAACCTAAGATTGTGTCCTGTGTGAACAAAGACAGACTAAATCAGACATAGTTAATCAGAGAAATAACAGCACCCAGCTGTTTCTGAGGCGGTACATCATTCTCCTGCTGTTCCAAATAATCCAATACAATAACGTTTCACACTCAAACTTCAGAAAAAAATATAATAAGTCTCGGAACAGCTTGTCTTTAAATCCCAACAAACGGCCTTTTTTAAAAGGAGCCACTTTAGCCTGCTGAATTTCAAAATATAAATAAAATGAAAAAGTTGGAGGTTAGTGGTGGAAAACCTGTTAAAAGTAGGGTGGAGGATTTTTATAAACTCACAGACTTTTTTCTAAAGTAAATGTCCTCAGTTTCACCTGAGGTGTGCAAATTGAATGGTTACAAATCAGTAATCATGGAAACATGGTGCAGCCCAGCTGTTGCATCGTTGGGTTCAATGATGGGACACATTTGCATCCCAGCTTTCATCTAACAACTCTTTAAGTTTTGGGATGAGAGCCATCTTCACTGTGATCCAAATATTAATCATTTCCAGTTATATACATATTTAATTTCCTTTTACGACAGACTCTGGCAAAAACACATACTCATTGGATCTATTGGTTATAATGGGCTCTGCTGAGTATTCATGAACGACTGAGGGGAGTGTGTACCAGGAGTTCATTATCAACAGCAATGTTTTTCAGGTGTGTGTTCTCTCCATGGATCTAAGTGGGATCACGATGGGGTTTTTTTATATACAAAACTTCAATAGCAACCTAAAAACTGCAAAAGCACCCAAACTAGGGGTCCCCAACCTGGGGTTAGTATCAGGCCGAAGTGGGACATAGTGAAAAAATGTACTTCAGTTTTACTCATTTACTTCATTCAAATAGAATCCAGTCATATCCCTTTACTTTTATCATTTAAAGATAATCTGTCATTCAGACTGTGATACTAACATAAGAAAGTCTAAAAGATGTTTTATTTTGAAAATTTAATGATCTTTTAACGATGGTGCAGTACTTGCAGTCCTTGGTACAATAACACAATTAAAACACAAAATGCAAGATAACGCTTCCCGTGTGGCAGCCTGTTGCAGGGTCTTATTCAGTGTTTTCCAAACGTTTTATTCTGGGGACCCGTATTTTAAAAGTCACAAACCTTCACAACCCAAGTCAATAGACATTATTCGCAAACTCCTGGGAACCATTATGTGAGATAACCCCCCCCCCAAAAAAAAAAAATCTCTTGCAACCCACCTGAGGGTCACAACACAGTCTTTGGGAAACAACGATATATAGCATTTTTCACTTTTCTAAGATGTTTAAAAGTTGCCAACACGTACTGAAGAGAGGTACCCTAAAGCCCTTCGCTGCCTACTTCTGGACATTTTAGCATGAAATGACCTGGATATGTGAAAACCTGAACAGCAAAAAAATAATAAATCCTATATGCCCTGAAGATGCTTGACAGTTCACTGTGACCAACAAATCTGCTTACCATGGATACCGAGTCACTCAGATAAAAAGTGCGTTTTCAAAGTCAATATGTCATTATGAGTAATTCTTTGCATTAGAAATGGCCCTCACATAAAAGATACCATAATGAATTGTGAGCATTCAGGAAACACATGCATGATATATTGAAAGCCATTGAATCAAATCTGGAGAAACATACTGTAGAATATAAACATGTCCACAGGACATTATGACAATGTCCACACTTCTTCACATTATGTGTCTCTGATACAGCTATACTTGTGTAGACTTACTTTAGAGGCAATTATATGTGTGTGGTGGACAGACTGTCCTTGTCGGGGACGGGGAAAATGTCAAATGAGTGACTGGGTGATTTGATATTTAAGACTTAGTGTAGATGTTAGAATTAGAATCTGGATTACCATTACGTAAGGATTACCTAGTGTGTGTGTGTGTGTGAGAGAGAGAGAGAGAGAGAGAGAGAGAGTATAATAACCCAAAATGTATCAGTACAATGATGAAACCCACGCAGTGACTTGATGAGTTTCTATTCTGTCCAAACATTGTGACCCCCGGCGTAACAAATGATGAACACAACTGAGAAGAGGCGAAAAAGAAAAGAGGAAAAATGAAGACAGGTAGAAAAGCCAAAGCAAATTTGCGCAAGAAATGATGAATAATTGAATCTGGAGGTAGAGCACAGATGCAGATATGCCTGCGTAAACATGCTCCCCACACATCAACCAGTCCGTTGGGCCTCCAGTGCCATCTAGAGTTGGTTTCTAGAAATGTGCATTGAAATGCTAATATTAAAAATGTTGAGTTTTTTTTAACTTACTTATTTATTTATACGCAAATACATAATCATTTCCAGATGAGTGAGTTTGGAATTTGCATGTCTGTCACTGGGTCTGTGTGCTTTTGCTGACACTGTTCAAATCCATTAAGCAGCAAACACTCAGTGACTGTCAGTGGTTTCTGTGCCGGGAGCTGCAGCCGATCATGACCCTGAAAATAAAGCAGGCAGCCTCGCAGAAATGTAAGTGATTGAGAACGTCTTAAGCGCCGGGTGTGATTAAAGACCCGTTACGATACGTCCAGTGCTACAGTGAGCGCTGGAGCTTTGTGCGCTCAGCTCCGGCTGTGACCTTGTGAGCAGCTCGAGATCTCACCGAAGGCCAGCCTGTTCCAGCCCCCATGTCTGGCAGCTGTGTGGGCTCCCATATGTTCTCCACAATAATGAGGAGAGATGTCATTCTTTCAGGCTGGCTGCTCCTCACAAAGTGAGAAGCCATGCATGAAGTTTTATCAGCGTGTCAACAGAGAAGTGATTATCCCTCTGTGCAGTGGTGTTGCTGCAAGGATTGACTTTCTCTGCATTTTTTGAGGCCAGTAACAGCTTCCACTGGCAGCGCTGACACCAGGCTGCTCTGTCGTTATCAGCCCTTTTGTCAAGAGCAAAACATCCCTCTTGCTCCTGTACGTGTTTGTCCAATTAAATCACTCCGGGCAGTTTTGTGTGCAAATTCCTATCACTGTGTACATCTTTGCAACTGTCAGCTTTATGGGTCAGGACACATTATTTCTTCCCTACAGTTTGGCTGTTTGTTTCTGATTGTAATTAAAAAAAAACAAAAAACAATGTACAAATACATTAACTCACATACTGGGATTTTGTAGACAATTGGGGAAATTGAATTTATTTTACTTCTAAGTTGAGGGGCAGACCAAAACAGTAGTCAGTGAGTGATGGCAGGGTACACCATCGATAGTTTACCAGACAATCGCAGGACCACATACGAAGACAAACCTCTGGTTTTCCAGGTCCGGGAAAACCAGACCAACTGGACCAAACCACAACCATGTGCACATGCAAATTCCATACAGTTTGAACTTCAAATTGAGTCAAACAGTAGGTCTGTCCATTAGGGAAGAACACAAACATACTATTTTACCATTTGCTGCCAAATTAATATTGAAGTATACAGTATTGGTATATATGTGATATATTTTTAAATGTTCTGCCGGGACCATTTTAAATATTGTGTATTCAGTCTGTATTACTGGTCATTTCAGTTTCATACCACTGTTATTTCTTCTTGGTCCTCCCCACAAGGTAAGGCTGTATATATGTTCACAAAAAAAATGTATTTTTGAACCTGATACGCTAGCTCTTCCAAAATAAAGTCATCATCTATACATCCATCTGTCCACCTATCAATCCATCCATCAATCAATCCGTCCACCCATTAATCCATCCATCTACCCATCAATCCATTCACACATCCATTCGTCCAGCCATCCATCCATCTGTCCATCCATCCGTCCGTCCGTCCATCCATCCATCCGTCCATCCACTCATCCATCCATCCATCCATCCATCTGGTGCTGGTCACTTTCCTTTCACATCATTAACTCTCCCATTAAACTGGCTGTTGGTTTGACTAAGCCATCTGCCGCTGCTGTGCAGAAATTTACAAAAAATAAAAGAAACTCTGGAAAACTTCAAAATCCTTCTTCTCCATGGTCACTGGAACAAACAACATAAGGAGCTATGTATATCAAATGTCATGTCTCCCATTGGACATGCTTCCCTCCATGCCAAAGGCATCTGAACCCCTGTTCTGAGTAGGGCCCACCTCCAGAGACGTTCCATCCACTCCTGGGTTCTACAAGCAGCTCAGCGTGCACACCCAGGTCAGGGGCACTTTATGCATTTCTGAGTAAAGATGGTCTGGCAAAGGAATATTCTGTAGGTTTAAGAAAAAAAAATAGCCGTGAAAAATCACTGATGCTGCACTTTGACTGCACTCCTCTGTCTTTTCATTTCTTTCTTCTCCCGCAGCAGCGTTAGAACCGAGCAGAGAGCAGTTGCTACTCCAAGGGTAAAAGATGGAAGGGAAACTTTTAATTGGCTATACAGAGCATAGCAGTGTTTTGTTGTTCTCCCCCTAAATTCCATTTGTCAGAAGTGCAGAGTGCTGTAATAGGGAGGCAGCACCTGAAACTAATACTTACAGTAAACACTCTTGGTAGGATTTACAGAGGAGCAGTCGTCCTCCCAGAGTCAGCCATGCAGTTTCTTCTTTTTGCTAACTAACTGGGGAGCACTTATTAAGTTCACAGGCTGTCATCCTTCAAAAAGCTGACAGTAGCAGCTGAAGGTTTTGAGTTTTCTCCTACATCTACACAGACAAAGGGGAGGAGGGCAGACACTGGAATCCGTCTTCATTTCCAATCAACGCCGGCATGGCATCATTTTCCTAATTATTATTCAAATGCAACTGCTTTGTTTCGTCCGTCTCTGTGAGTAGTCTGGGTGTAAACCAGCTTACACAGAGCTGACATTCTCTGAGAGGGATTTGTTCCTCACCCTCCACCTCTGCTGAATTGCATCTGAACGGTCCCCAAGTTACTGACAATAAGCCCATGAATACCGAAGTAGTATTTGATTTTTCTCAGTCTGGCTCGATTCTATTCACCGTCATAAAAATAAATGAAATCCACTCCAAGAGTGGACCCTCTTTTTTGCGATCATTTAAATTCAAGCTCCGGCCAGTAATGGAATGAAATATGACACAAATTTAATTACTGCTCTGGAATTGTCTCGCCTTGGAGTATAAATATCGATTCAGGCTTCCCTCTCCTCGGATTCCACTGCAGTATCCCGTTCCAGCTCTTCCCCTGCTCCTTCTCATCTGTTATTCCAACATCAACCAGAATTTTCCCTTTCTCTCACACATGCAGGCAGGGACTCGGTGATGTTGCATCTTCCTCATCTTCCTCAACCCCCTACCTCTCTCCCACCACGCCCTCCACCCCCGCTTATACACATCTCATCTCCCCACTGACGGCCCAGCCCTGCACATTCCTTCTTCTCCTCACATCAAGGGTGCATGTCAGGTTACTGGGGCAAAGACGGGCAAAAGAGCGACAAATATGAGATTCTGCCCCCGGAAATCTTCTCTTCTGGTGTGATAGCATTGCTCTATATGTATTACTGAAAAGAAATTTTACTGTTAACAGCCTCGAAAGTTAACACACAATTTCTATAGCAATAGGGGTTTATTGAAGGCAGATGTGTCCCCGAGGGGACGTTTTCCAGAGCTTTGGTGTGCAGGGCGGCACGTAGAGCGAAAGACTGTTTATACAAAAGCACAATGCATGAGGAGCAGTTATCCCTGTAGACATCTCCCACTTAGGCTGGTACTCTTCAGTTCTTTTTAAGTGCAATGTTTTGTGACGTGTTATTTTTGTTGCCAAATTAAAAGACTTTATTCTCTGTCGTCACTTCAAATGTGCGTGGTGTCACTACTAACCTTCAAGACGTGTTGTGCCTAACATCAACAAAGACAGGAATTGTGGGTTATCGCTGGCATAAAATCTAGCCGTCTCCCCTGTAGGCTAGAGCATAGGTTGTTTGTACAAGTAGAAATATATTGAAAATAAAACATAAAATGTGTTAATTATTGTTCTCTGTCTACCTATCTATCTATCTATCTATCTATCTATCTATCTATCTGTCTATTCATTTACCCTGGACAATTCTCCAGTCCATCGCTGGGCCACATATAAATACAAACAACCATTCAGACACACATTGACACCTATGGTCAGTTAATAAACCAACACCATTATTAG